>NC_084820.1:69073074-69209795 GCF_958449725.1 Rosa rugosa
CGAGTTTGAGATGAAGGATTTTTGGGGAACACGATTATGCCTCGGTTTGGAACTTGAGCATCGTGTTGATAGATGCTTAGGCATTTTGACAAAGGTCAAGCCTTCAAGCACCCCATAATCATTCGTAGTCTTGATCCTGAAAATGATCCTCTTCGTCTGAAGGATGATCAGACGAAGATGTGCAAGAGGCAGAAGTGCGAATAGGCGCATTATTGTACTTAGCTCAATGCACAAGACTGGACATCTCGTTTTGACATAAACTTGTTAGCTAAAGGTATGGCTCTGCGCCAACGCGACGCCATTGGATTGGTGTAAAAGATATCTTTCGATACTTGAGATGTACGATCGATATGGGCTTATTCTATCCCTATAAAAAGATGATGGATTCAGATCCATCACACACCAGAAATGCCGCCAAACACTGGCCTGCGTTTTCTATCCCTACCCCAAAATGACATAAGTGTTTTTGGAAGGTTTTGCTGATATTGGGTATCTGTTGACATACAAAGGCCTTCCCAGACTGGTAAAGTGTTCACCATGGGTAAGACCGCGATATCTTGAAGATCTACAGAATAGACCTTAGTCGCTATATCTTCGAACAATGCAGAGATTATTGCTCTTCACGAAGTGGTTCGTGAATGTATATGGATTGGATCCATAGTTACGCATGTTCGAACAGTTGTGGTTTGAAGTCTACCACAGATGAGCCTACAAGCATTTAAGATAATGCTGCTTGTTTTGAAACAAATGAAGCAAGGCTGCATCAAAAGCGACAACATCAAGCATAAAATCAACAACAACAGACTCTCCTCAAAGATCAATCAGAGGGGGAGATGTCTACATATATGGTCTCGAAACGTGAAGAGTGTGTTGTGCTCTTTTTCCCTTTCGACCGAAGTTATTTTTGTCCCACAGGGTTTTTATTACTCGGCAAGGTTTTTAATGAGGCAACGAGAGAAGCACCACGTTTGGGAGACACAAAGGAGATGTTGAAATCAGGGGGAGTATCCAGAAGCATACCCACTTGACCATCGTGTACTCTTTTTGTCCTTCGTCCAGGGTTATTTTGTCCCACTGGGTTTTGTTACCTGGCAAGGTTTTAACGAGGCACATCTTTAGCATGGTCGCCCCACTTATACTACATCCTGAAGATGTTTTGATTCAACATATATGCTTTTGCTCATCTTTTCCCTTCGACCACGGTTTTTTCCCACTGGGTTTTCCGGGCAAGGTTTTGTTGCAGCAACTCTATTTGCATCCCTCTCGTAGACATATTACCTACTTATGATGCTGATAAGAAGACTCCACTTATCTCCAAAGCTGTGATATTACTACTCCACACTCAACGCGCGTTGTGCTCTTTTTCTCCTTCGACCAAGGTTGTTTTTTCCCACAGGGTTTTATTACTTGACAAGGTTTTTAACGAGGCAATTTCGAAGCGCACGACCTAGACAATGCTATTAAACATGAAATATCCAAGGGGGAGTGTTGTAGTATACATGAATCATATTGTAGTATATATGAGTCATAGTATAAATGTCTATATCATGTATAGGATATGTACTTGAGTATAAAGAGAGATGCTTAAGTGTAAAGATGGATATAGTGACTTATGTGATAAGCTTTATGCCAAAGGGGAACAAGCATGGTTATCTCCATCATCACAGCCACAATGCCACAATGTAAAGCTAGAAATGGAGCTGTCATCAAAGTTGTATCATTCTTTAAGCATCTCACACCTCAATTGTATTCCTATAAATACCTCCTTGTATGAGATGAATAAACACACTTGAATCTCCATTCTCTCTGCAACATTACTCTCTCTATCTCTCTGTTAATTTATGCTTGTCCTTAAACAAATCTAAATTAGTTTTGTGAGATTAGGGGACTTGCTGAATATTGACATGTAGAGCTAGAATGATGCATACAGCTATTTTTTCCACAAGATTGAGGACCAAGAGTACTAAATCCTAATTTCTTGCCCTCTTTTCATTGATTATCAAATGATCCTGTGGCGTCATCAGTTTCTTCCTCTTTACCTGATGATTTCTCACACTTCCTCCTTCCTCAGATTTTAACCTTGCATTCTCTTCTTCTTTTTCAAGAGCTTCGATCAGATCCTTCAGGCAGATTTCCGCATTTTCCAGGCAGTTTTCAGCATCACCAGAAATGGTCTTGGGTGTCAAATGCTCAGCTACATCAGCTGGAGTCATATTGGTTTTCCCAAGCAAGCTACAAATGGTGGGAAACAACTGGTGTGCTTCGATTTCAAGGTAGTTTTTAGCCAGCACCTTGAACGCTTCAAACTGACAGTAAGACAATTCTATGTGCTTATCCATCCTTCCTTTCCGAATGAGCGCTGCATCGAGTTTCTCCACATGATTAGTTGTGAAGACAATGAGCCTTTCTCCCCAACAAGCTGACCCCAGTCCATCAATGAAGTTCAGAATGCCAGAAAGAGTAACCTGATAGGGTTTGGTTTCGATCTGTTTCTTGTATCCTAAGCTTTCCCCTTTCTTCCTCCTCCTCATTAGCTTTTCTCTTCCTCATTCGGCCTGAGAAATCAAGCGCGCGATCAATGTCCTCTATTACAATAATGGATTTGCTTGATGTTTCTATCAATAGCTTCCTCAGCTCAGTGTTGCCCTCCACTGCAGTCAAGTCGAGAGCATAAGTATCATATCCCAAATGGTTCGCCATGGCAGCAATTAGTGTGGACTTGCCAGTTCCTGAGGGCCAGAAAGGAGGTAGCCTCGCTTCCATGCCCTCCCAATTATTGCATAGAACTTTCCTGATATGCTAAATGCATTTAAGTCGAGGATAATTTCCTCCTCCTTCTCTGGCTCCATGGCTAGTGTCTGAAATGTTGCTGGGTTCTGAAATCCTACATGGCTCCAGTGTGACTCCATGTTGGTATAAAGCTTTTGTTGTGGATTCCTCAAATTTGGCTCTTCCTTTAAGACATGGTTCAGGTATTGCCCAATTATGAGATCCCGATGCCTTTTATGGAAGCAGAGCTTGTAGTGAGAAGAATGTGTGTCTTTTTTAGCACCACTTCCTGAAATCCACCATACTCTAGCTCCTTCAAACTCATCCACAACCACTTCATACTCATCCATGCTAAGAACTAGGGAGTTGTTGTTGATATCAGCCTTGATTCGTTTTGCCTCTTTAGAGTATCTTATGCTCAGATAGTTCTCAACTGCAGAATAAGCTTCACTGCACATGAGACGCTCTCCAGTTAATTCATCGAATGTGATTTGGATGTAAGGAGTGGCGAAAAGCAGCAGTCTTTGAAAGTAAGCACTGATGTAGCTTCCAAATTGATGAGGGAGATAGTGTGAAATGGCAGATCCCACGAACATTAAAGCACCAATGTCAGATCCTAGATGAGCAAGCATGTCTGCTGGCCTCATGTTTGAATTTTGCATAATCTTCGACTCCTCTGGTTAAGAAATTATACGTTTCTTCTTACTACCAAGGCCATGGTTAGATCATATATAGTGTCTTTTCTTGGTGATCAGGGTATGACCCTCGATCTCGATTTCATTGACTGAAATTAGAAAGCAGCAGGAAAGTGCATCTTCTTAAGCATTATCAAATCTGATACATGGATCGAATGAAGCCATCCACATGACCTTTATGTTGAGATTTAAAAATTTCCTATAGACTATGAAAGACACAGGAGAGTTTACAAATTTATTAATCTACTTATGCACGAGGAATAGGCATCTACCTGACCTTTTCAGACACCATTTTCTTTAACTTCTTCACATAATCTTCCTTCAGCTGATGTTCCATTACATTTGACTTGCTCATTAGCAGTCTCATGTTTCTCCTTTGCTTCCTTCTCTGCTTTCAATTTTGCTTCTTCCTCTGCCTTCACCCTTGTCTCCTCCTTCGCAGCCTCGAGTGCTTCAATCAAGTTCTTCAAACAAGAATCAGCGTCTTCAAAAACAGATTTCGGCATCAAGTTCTCAGCAACATCAGCAGGAGTCATATTAGTCTCCCCCAACAACCGTTGAATGCTTCCAAACAGTTTATGCGACTCCAAATCCAAATAGTTCCTAACAAGCACTTTGAATGATTCATAGCAACAGTAAGACAACTCAACATGCTTGTCCATCCTTCCTCTTCTTATAAGAGCAGGATCAAGCTTGTCCACATAGTTAGTAGTAAACACGATCAATCTTTCACCTCCACAAGCTGACCAAATCCCATCAATAAAGTTCAACAGCCCTGACAAAGTAACCTTGCTGGTTGTGGTTTCTTCTTCTCCACTCATTTTCCGAATCGGGTCCTTTTCTTCCTTATCTTCCTCCTCCTTCTCTTTTTTCTTCTTTCTTTGACCAGTAAGATCAAGCGAGCAATCAATGTCTTCAATCACGATAATCGACTTCCCTGTTATGTCAATCAACAGCTTCCTCAATTCAGTGTTATCCTTGACAGCCGTCAACTCAAGATCATAAACATCATAGTTCATGAGGTTAGACATTGCAGCAATCATGGTTGACTTTCCAGTTCCTGGTGGCCCATATAGAAGATAGCCTCGCTTCCAAGCCTTCCCGATTTTAGCATAGTACTCTTTCCCAGCGCTAAACTTCACCAGATCATTCAGTATTTCATCTTTCTTGTTTGGGTCCATTGCCAAAGTCTCAAATGTTGCAGGGTGCTCAAACACCACATGACTCCACTTCCCTTTGCCGCTGTTGTTGATGTAAAGCTTTCTTTGTCTATTCCTCATCGCAATCTCCTTCCCTTCTTTCCTAACATGATCAAGATAACACCCCATGATCACATCCCTATGTTGTCTGTGGAAAGTTAGTTTGAAATATCTCTTCTCATCATACTCAGGATTGAAAGAAAAGGAGTTCTTTTTGGACGAGTCTTTCATAGAAGCCCACCAGAGCTTGATCCCTCGAAAATCCTCAGTAACTTCTTCATTATCCGCCATGCCGAGAACCAGGGTGCTGCTCCCCTTGACATCATGAGCTTTCAGTCGTTTCGCTGTTGTTGATGACTTGGTGCTGAGGTAGCTCTGGATAGCAGAGTAAACCTCGCTGCGTTTGCGAAAATCATCAGCATATTCATCAAAGGTGATTTGGATGTAAGGGTACACAAATCCAAACAATTTGTGGCTATATGTTACAACAAGGCCCTGGAGATTGTAGGGCAAGTATTGTTTACATATTGTATAAACAAACATCACAGTGGCAATCAGAGAGCCTAATTGAGCAAACATTTCACCCATCATCTTCATCTTCCTCTGCAAATGTCTAACCTTATGAACTATGATGTATATGATCTTGAGTTGACAGAGTCCTCTCTGTGTGTGTGTGTGTAGAAGGACCCCAGAGACTCTACTTGCTTCCTCATCAAGATAGAGGACTCTGTCAATTCTTTAGCCACCCACTACTACTATATCTAACAGTCTCACCGACTTATTTAGATAGACTCCATATTCCTTAGACACCAAGATTGACCGATCATCATCCAAGTTTTGCAAAATAGTTGACCTTTGATCTTTTTTTTTCTTCCGGTTTTTTTCTTGTCCATATATACTGAACCAATATGGCCAAAGAGGAGAGCATCTAGAATTGGGATAGACTTTGTTTCACCAAATTTATTTCACAAAAAACGTACTTGAAGCCTTGAATTGAATATTGTTGGTTGATAAGAACTGGTTCCTCTCACTTGCATAATTTGTGAATCCTAGAAACCAAGATCCTACTATTTTGCATCCTTTTAAATTTCATTTAAAAGAAGGATTTACAGTTTGTGCATCAAGGGCATGCATGGAGGACTAACAACTTGTGAGTACGAACACATGATAATGGGATAGCTAAATACTTTGATCTCAAGGCATTCAGTGACATAGTTTGCATTATGTTGAACTACCATTTACGTACTACCGAAGTACAAGATTATTCATAATGAACCGGAAACGAACAACAAAAATGCCAAATACAGTGCACAAATTGCTCAAAATGACATTTGTTAATCCATAACGTACAACTATAGAGCCTATATGATCTGAATACAACCTTTCTATCTGAATCTTCTTCGCTCTTGCTGAAGGATGTAAACTAGATGAGATGTGAGCTAGGATGCCACGAGAAACTAAGAACCAATAGAAGCATAGTTGTCGTGCCATTCTTCCCATTTTTCCCACATTAGCTAATGGATCAGCTCACAAATTTGCATTATTAAAGAGATGCTTACCTGAGAATTTGAATGTTCCTTCCTCTCCTTCAGTTGGCATTGAGTATCGACACAAGGGGCACACGTGATTCACCTCCAGCCACGAGCCCACGAGACAATGCAATCTACATAATAACAATGTGTGCAAGGCAAAGGAACAATCAATTGATCAGCACCACCTTGCGCAAAATCGTCCAGTTCCGTTTGATAGTAGCTTCGTCCAAACTATCATATCTCACTTCATGCAAGCTCTCAGTTCATCAATGGCATTGGCATCAAGAGCACTAAAACTACCCAATATACACACACACACCCGAAAGACCTTGTCGAGGACAGTTGGGTGCTCCCGTTGTGGGACACCAACGCTCGAAAGGTACCTAACCATAGTGGGAGTGTACTCAGGTCTGTGGTCTGGACTCTGGACAAGATTATCCGATTTTCAAGAGTTGGATTGTATTAATATAGTTCTTTTCCTTTCTTTTCGGGTGGGATTATTTTCTTGCTCTCTACGCTATTTGTTCTCTATATAAAAGACGAGTCATTCTTTGTATCGGTAAGACCCCAACTCGCATATCTTTGGGGATTTAGGGATTGTTCTTTAGGGCACAAATGGCCAACCTTTCAACAAAATCATATTTACCGCCGGAAATGATCTTTAACATCCTTTTACGGCTCCCAACCAAGGATCTGATACGGTTCATGTGTGTTTGTCGAGCTTGGAATGCTACTATCCACGACGAAAAGTTCATCAAAGCTCACCATGACCTCATGACAACCAACAGTGCTCGCACCCTTGTACTTATACCATACGGTCCACTGTCCGGAGAACCCTCTGTATCGATTTCTTTCGACGGAGATGTATTTGGTAATGCCGTGAGAATTCAGCGGCCATTGGAACAGAATACCAGGATAGTGAGTTACTGTAACGGTTTGGTTTGCATTAATATCTATGATGCAGTATCTAAACAAGAGGATTTTGCAGTATGGAATCCGTCGATTTAAAGGTTGAAGAGAATTCCCTTACAGCCATCGAGCTGCCAGCAGGCCCTACAGCGAGATATCTGAGGTGGATGTATGGGTTTGGGTACGATTCAACCAATGATGACTATAAATTTGTGAAAGCTGTGGTATCTAGGAATCATGAACTGGATTCGGAAGTGAAAATTTATAGCTTAAAATCCAACTCATGGAAAAAGATCCAAAACGTGCCTTGCATTGGGCGTTTTGGACTAGCTGCAGAATATCTATCCTTTCTGTCCTTTCTGAATGGTGCTCTACATTGGCTGATGCATCGTAACTTAATTGTAACTCTTGATCTCGCAACTGAGAAGTATGACCATTTTCCCACCCCGGTGGTTGTTGATCTCATTGACGATCCCCTTCGATGGACTCTGGAGGTCTTGGGAGGATATCTGTGTGTGTATTAGAAAGACACAGCCTTATATTTGAATCATGTTTGGATTATGAAAGAATATGGAGTGACAGCATCTTGGACTCGGTTATATACTATAGATGCGAGGGATATGCCTCGGAGGCCTATTCATTATCACAACCCCTATTATGAACCCTTGGTGTTTTCAAAGACCGGCAAGATGGTTCTATTAGTAGCAGACAACAACATGCTTTGCTGGTATGACTTAGAGAAAAAGAGTGCGAAAGAAGTTGAGATTCTTGGTACGCCCTTTAAATTTACAGCAGCTATTTGTGTGGGAAACCTTCATCTCCTTAATAATGATCCTGTGTGATCACTAGGTTTTCTATTATGGTCATTGTTCGAACTTAGTTTATAATTTTATTGCATACTGTAACATGGAGATTATTATCAAGGAAAAAAAAAAACACGTTTCTGGGTTTACAATCACAGTATAAGGAATGCAGCAATTCTGAAACATTTTTTTTTTTATTAACAATCTTGCTACATTAGGAATTGGCTGAAGGTGCCAAATAGTTCATGGCCCTGATATGGATCTGAATCATCTGATTATGTATGAACATCAAAGAAATTGCACAAACTAATACCGCAGACCAAAAATCTTATATGTAGGCTGTCAAACTCCAGATACAATAGGATTACAATGATCAAGCTGGAGCAATTCATCAAACTTTGTAAACATGATGTGCTGGAAAAATGGCAAGAGCAACAGTAATCAACAAACCATCACCGTGCCATTCTTCATACTCCAAGCCACCAAAAGGGAAAACTGAAGTGCAAAAGTGTGTGCCTCATGGCCAGTCCCAAATAGTAAAGGCAGCAATGCCGCTCTACAAGGCAAGGGGATATGAGGCCGCCCTTCTCGGCGATACTAGTACAAGCACCGTCAACAATACTTCCGAGCCATTCTTCCCATTTTTCCTACATTAGCTAATGGATTAGCTGACAAATTTGCATCATTAAAGAGATGCTTTCCCTTCGGCCTCTGTTTAGAATCTGAATGTTCCTTCCTCTCCCTCAGTTGGCATTGAGTAACGACACAAGGGGCACGTGATTCATTCTTCCTATCATGCTTTGATCCTGTAATTGTTGAAAGACAGAATTGTTAAGAGAAGGTAGGCAGTCACTAGGAGTCATGTTTTAAGCTCGTACTTGATTCCCACTTTCAATTGCATAATATATAAGCATGTCTTGTGTGTAAGATCGGATTGATTTTGATGTATACGTGCACTCATATCACTTTGACATAATTTCTGGGTCTGCAATCACAGTATGAGGAATGCAGCAATCTTGAAACATTTTCTTTTATTAAGAAAATGGGATAAAAGAAAATGGCTAAATTATGAGTTGGCACTCAATTTGGTTTAACCAATTACAAGTTCATGGCCCTGATAATCAGATATAGATATGATTATGTATGATGTATGAACATCAAAGAATTACACAAACTTATATACCACAATCCAAACATCTTATATATTGGCTGTCGAACTCTAAATACAATAGCTGGAGCAATACTTCAATCTTGGCATCTTCGACTTCACGAACAAACATTGTAAACAAGATGTGATGGGAAAATGGCACGAGCAACAATATTTTATCATTTTCGTGCCATTCTTCCCATCCCATCCAGTTTACAGTCCAAAACTGCATTATTCATACTCCACGCCTCCAACCCTTTTTCCATGACATAAACAAAACAAAGACCAACAAACCACAAAAACAGAAAACAAAAAACAAACTGAAGTAACAAAAAATGTATGCCTCATGGCCAGTCCCAAATAGTAAAGGCAGCAACGCCGCTCCACAAGGCAATGGAATATGAGGCCGCCCTTCTCGGAGATACTAATAAAAGCACCGTCAACGATACCAGGCTTTGTTTGTGACGCTTACTTGGGATCTTACAAACACACAAACTGTTTGCTCCCACTGAAAAGCTTGAGAATTCCGAAGAGAAATCTCACGCCACATTGTATCAACAAACAAAGAAAACAAGTAAAATTCAATCTGCTCAGACGCTAGGAAGTTTCATTCTCATTGATTTTTTACAATCTCTGAAGTCTGACATGTGAATTTAATCCATAATTCATCACCGCAGAACAGTACACAAAAACAAAATTAGCAGTAGGAAGCTCTCAGCTTTCAAAACTTATCCATTCATGATATGAATCAGAATAGCGTATATGCCTATTCAAGGCAAAAATCACAGAGCAACAACCACAGTAAAACACAAAGTTCAAATCATCGAAACAAAACACGAAAAAGCTACAAACTTTCATAATCGTGAGATCAGAGTTGGTTAAGGTTTTTCGTCAATGTAAATTCAGAAACACGGACCAATAAGTTCCTCATCACGCCCACGAGTAATTTTAAAAAAGAAACAATCTTTCATGGTAAAAGATCAAAAGAAACAAACTTTTACACGGTAAAGATCAAAATCGGCAAAGAAGTGAAGTAAAACATAAGAGATCAGAGTTGGTTAAGGTTTGTCGGTCACGGTAAATTCAGAAACACGGACCAATAAGTTGCTCATCACGCCTACAAATAATTTTGAGAGAGAGAAAAAAAAACCCAAAGAGGGGAATGAAGAATTGAAGCAAATCATCAGAGACTTAAATACAAGTAAACATGGAAGGTGGAGATAGCGTATCTCCATTCATATTGTTGCAGTATTATTCTCATCACAGATTTGATAAAACAGAGCGGAATAGAAATTGGGTTTTCACCCAAAACCAACCCAAGCTATAATTACAGTGTGAACACAGATCTAAAGGGAGGAGGAAAAAGAAGACGATGACTCCCAAATTCTAGAGGCGGGTATTTATAGTGTGACACGGAGAAAACCCTAAATAGGAATTGGGAAGGTTCGAGAATTGGGCCTGATATTCACTGAAGCCATATGTGTGAAGGCTCGTTTTTGTATAACCATCTGTGAGGTCCAATAAGGACCCATGTGATGACAGGTTTTTGGTCCAGACTTTTATGGTATAGGGTTTAGATTGGTCGACAAGGTCACACGGACATTATTTGAAATGACTTGAGTAGGAAAGACATCCATCGCGTCCATAGTCGACACCTATTCCAATAACTTGACCCTCTTGCAATCCTAAATGAGGTGCAGGATAGGTATACATTGGATGTTGAAAATCAAATTAAACCTGGGTATGGAATAATATTCATTTTTATTACTCACATTAATCATGAAACCTTGGACCTCTAAATTTATCGACAATGTGAACAGTTTGATAGTAGAAACATCAACGAAAGATAATGCAAAGATTCTTTGATGGAATCTAACATCAAATTTCTAATAAAAAATAAGTAAGCATAAAAAACTAGATGAATAAACTACATGATACATCAAAACTACTTTTTCTAGACTCTTAGTAGCATTAATTTTTAACTACTTGAACAGTTTCCCTTTCGATGAACAATTTTTCACCATTTTGTGTTCAAATTGAGTGGGCTAAAAGAATTATTATGCCCACTTGTAGGAGGTGGTCGTGTTGGCGCTGGCGGGCACAGAACTTGCTCAGGCAGAGTCATTCTAGATCCTTTGTCTTTTGGGGTTGTTGAAGAGGTCTGCTTGCTGGCATCCGTTGCTCCATACACTTGTGAATTGTTTGAAGAACTCATCTTGCCTAAACTCAGCTAAGTTGATTTGACTGAAATTTTATATCAAAGTGTGTTGAGAATAATTTGATGACTAAAGGCCTCCATATATAGGGTTTGTTATTTCTTTCCAAAATACTAGAGGAATTGTAATAAGACTAGGAATAATATTTCCAAAACATATAGGAATTTTTTTTTTTTTTTTTTTTTGAAAGGATAGGAAAACTTTCTTAATCCAAAAGGAAAAGAGAGTTTCTAGTGAGACCTCCAAATCTGCTCACAGTGAGGTCAAGTATTATGAATTATTAAATGACATATATAACCTACTATAAAATGACTATTAAGGACAATAATTATACCAAAAACATATTATATTTATTTTATGTAGACTTTCCAATTCAATAATATTAGATGGTATTCCTTATTATTTTCCTTATCTATTTTCATTTTCCAATTTCACTACATACTCATTAAACTATTCATATATATTTAATAAGAATTAAAAATATGATTAAGATCATGTGACCTAAAAATGTATGATATATATGTTGATCGCATATTGGTGAGGGAAAACAAAATAAATCCTCTTATGATTTATGACCTAAATCTAAGTCAATCCATTATATTTGCAAAAAAAAAATAATAATAATAATAATAATCATATTTAAATAATTAATCATGTGGTACAAAAAAATATAGAAAAAAAAAAATAGGAGAAATGATCATTTACCCAATTTCAGCTTAAAAATTGCCCACTTGCTCAACTAACAGTTTTTTAACCCCATTTACCCAAAACACTCTAAGAGATTATTTCCCTAATACCCAATTAATTCTTTTTTTTATTCTTTTTATTTATTTTTGAGACTTTTTTGCCCTCTCCTTCTTTCTCACTTAGAGAGAGAAGTCATCCTCCACCTTGTTGTGCTCCGGTGACTAGTGGCCGGCCGTTGACTCCAGTGACCGGACTCCGGCGACAGGTGACCGGATTCCGGCAACCGATCACTGGAATCCGGCAACCGGTCGCCGGAATCCAGAATCCGGCTACCGGACTGGTGACTGGATTTCGGAGTCTGATTTTATTGCACCCTAATAATGTCCAGTAATCATCTTATTGCCCCTCAATAAACATATTATTGCCCCCCAATAATCATATTATTGTACCGGACTGATGACCGGATTCCGGCGTATGATTTTATTGCCCCCTAATAATACCCTGTAATCATATTATTGCCCCCCAATACTCATATTATTGTCCCCCAATAATCATATTATTGCCTCCTAAATTTTTTTCATGTTTTCTTTTTTCTTTCCTTCTGGGCATTCTACCCCAATTTTACCAAAAACCAAAAAAAAAAAAATTGATTACGGTGAAGCAAAATCGAAGAGCTCCATTATACTCATATTATTGCCTCCCAATAATCATATTATTACCCCCCCCCCCCCAAAAAATCATATTATTGTCTCCTAAATATTTTTTCTGTTTTCTTTTTTCTTTCCTTCTGGTCATTCTGCCAATCCGCCCCAAGCTCACAGTATACAAAAAAAAAAAAAAAGTGCTCTGGGCACCCAGAAATTGCTCTGAGCACTCACCTTCATCTCTACCGCCAGACCTCAACACCTTACTCTCTCCCACACCCAAACATTCCTCAAACTCCCGGCCAATCACAGCGATCGGTCCGCCGTTGCGGTTAACCCATCATCATTGACACCATTCTCAGATCCACCACCGGAGAGCTGAAAGATGAGGAGCCATTCTTGAAATCACAGGTCGGAGTGTTCTTCGCCACCCTGACGATTCGCGCCAATTGTTTCCCAGAGGCGGCGCAATGGAGCGAAGGCGAGACCCGAGCGATGGACAAGTATTGGCCGCTTCTGGTCCGGGCGCTGCCGCTGGACGTGGTTTTCGTCCCTGATCCTGATGGATCGTTGATGGGGATAGGAAGCTCGATCGGGCTGCCATTCGTTGGGAACGGGACGAGTGATATGAGATTGTCAGTGCTCTCCGGGAGATTTTGGCCGGCGACCACCTGGTCTGAGGAAATGCAAGGTGTTTTGAAAGACGTTTTGCCGTTGAAATGGACGGAGGATGGAACGTCCACCGGAGAGAGAGAGAGAGAGAGAGAGAGAGTATGAGGGCTATTTTGTCAATAGAAGTTAGATTGGGTAAATAGGGTTAAAAAACTCTTAGTGGAGTAGGTGAACAATTTTTAAGCTGAAAATGGGTAAGTGGTCACGGCCCCAAAAAAATAAACATTAAAAAACGAATGTTTTTTTTTTGAGAATAAAAACAAATGATTTTTTTTTTTGCACTGCTAAAATAGAAAAAAAAAATTAAAAACATAATAGTTCATAGCATTTTCTTTTTTATTAGACATTAATTTTTGAAACTCAAGTTTGATTAAGAAATGTATATTTAGTTAAGATTTATAGAGTGATTAAATCATTGAAATGACTACATTTTTTATTTTAAAAATAATAATTTGTTTGCAAATTATATGAGTGAGGTTATTTGAGGAAGTTTAGTGAGGTTTAGTGAGTAAATTTAGTAGTTGAAAATTTGATAAGAGGTGTAAAAAACATAGAGATCAAGTGAGTAAATTTGGAGGTTCCAATAGAAAAACTCAAAGGAAAAAGCTTTGATCCATATTATAAATTTATAATAGGAAAGAGATTTAACAAATCTATTTTCGAGTCTTAATTGAGCCCTCTTGCTATGATAATATTTCTTGATTGTTTTCTAACCCAAACAAGAAAGACATTTCAACAAAAGGGAGTCAGTTGATAGTTAAGAAAACACTTGATAGTTAAGAAAAGGGGAGTGAAATTTGCACTCCCCTTTTTGAAAACCACACACCCTCTTAATATTTTAATAGTTTTAGTTGGCCGATGCTTTTTTCTCTTCTTAAAATATCCCTGCTCAGTCACTTTATTTTCCCTGCTCTCTAATCTCTCTCCAACAGTCCAACTCGATAGAAAAGAACCCAGCAACAAGGCCAAAATTATGAACAGTTGTTCATAATCCTCCAATAGAGCCATCATGGCAGAACAACTAGAAAAGCCCAATTCGAAGTGGCTCAGTAATTGTGGCTTTCATTTAGTTTGATAAAGCAGTTTCGTACCAATTCGAAGGTTTTAGAACGCGCTTGTACATAAATGTGCATTTGCAAGCATAATTAGCTATAATGAGCTACGCTCATGGTACCGCCAGAGGTACTGATTCCCACCAAAGGAGTAGCCTACGGATACACAGCCAGGCGAGCTACCGCCTGAGCCTCGGATTGCCCCCAGATCACCGCCGACGCGCCGCTACGCGCCGTACCAACATAGCATCAGAAGCTCCCGACGCTGGGAACTGAAGCACATCAGTCCCACATCGAAAACAAGGAGAAGATCAGCCTTCTCCTCACCTATAAAAGGTTCTCTCCTCTCTCCTCATTAATTACGCATTTACTACTCATTTATTGTTATGTTGTCTATATGCATCGACTGACTTAGGCATCGGAGAAGTGAAGACCGCCCAACGCGGTCTCCCTCTGACGCCCTGTCTTTCATTTGACAGCTAGCGAAGAGCATCAGGTCCTCAGAGTAGCGGTCCGCCCACCGGACCCGCGTTAAACGAAGGCTCGGCTACCGCCGGACTTTGAGCATTAACAGCGCCTCACGCGCAGAGAGAAGAACAACAGAGGAAAGCGAGTTCGATCTCTCTCGGCCAAACGATGTCGACGCTCCTACCGCTGCGTTCTGGTCCGGGAGAGGATGGTGATCCGGAATAGCGGCTTGGTTCTTTGGCAGAGGTGCAGAGCTTGATTCAGTGGAGTTTGGCCCAATGGATCGAAACCGAAACTCCGCAAGGTTTTTGGGTATTTCCTCCAAGGAGGCAGTCTTGGAAGGCCGGGAGAGAGAACGGTTGTTGTTCTGAGAAGTGGGTCTGCTATGTTGTTGCTGTGAGTGTGAGGTGGGTCTGAAGTGTTGTTGCTGTGACTGTGACTGTTGCCTTAGGCTGGCTTTGACATCGCTGAAGTAATTGGAGAGAAAGGAGGAGTCGGACTGGGGATTGGGTTCAGTTGGGTCGGATGGGTCTGAGGAGGAAGTGGAGAAGAGGTGAATGAGAGATGGGTTTGTGAGGGTTCGGTGGTTGGTTCTCAGTCTGAAAATGGTGATGGCAAAATCAATAAGAAGCAACAAGGGATGCCTATTAAGGCTGGTGGAGGAAACATCATTGAACAAGAAAAAAGAGGAAGAGAAAAAACATCCCCAAGAAACACATCCCTTATCTCCTTAAAGATTGTATCTCAAGCATTCTTGTACGACTTCCATTTGAATCTCTTCGGAGGTTAAGTTTTGGATGCAGGCCTTGGTATAGCATAATTAAAAACCCTAAATTCATCAATGCTTATCTCCACCGGTCTGAATCTGTTTTGATTTTTCTATTCCCAATCACAAAGGTAAGGTCATATTCTTTTTCAATGGCATCTGTTCTGGAAGAGAATTTAAACAGTGTCTCAGTCGGAGAGCCACCATTGTCAAAAATGATGAAGAAGAGAGATGGAAGGAGTCAAAAAGTTATGGTTGTAAGGGCAATGTCGGAAAGAAATATAAGTAGAACAAAAGAAACTATTAAAATATTAAGAGGGTGTGTGGTTTTTAAAAAGGGAAGTGCAAATTTCACTCCCCGAAAAGAAAATCCTATATAATCATCAACAATTTCCAAGTTTTGCAAGTCAGGGTCTGAGATTCAGCAGAATTCGTGATGATTATAACACATGTATGGAAGCTTGGTGTTCATTTGCAATCCATACTTGAAGTGTGAAGAGTAGATCCAAACTCTCATGTGGAGTTATCTTCCCTTATAAGACTCGTCAATGTCTACCTCGCGGTCTTGATTTGAATCATGGTTTTTAATTAAACGAGATCTAGGCCGCCTCTTTATTTTTATTTACTGCTAAGTCGACCTCATTCTTATCATACATAACTTTTAAATCATTTTACAAAGCAATGAGTCATACTCACTTCAGCTGATTTTTCAACTGTTAGAACTATACGGAAAGATCAATTATACTACTAACTTATCACCTGAAATATGAGTTGAATTTGAGTTTGCATATTTTAACAAGTTTCATATATTGACACGATGTGAATCTGACACAACTCAATTCATTGACAGCCCTACTTGTACCATATGCACCTTTCCTGATCATCAGCTTGATGAGAACCAAACTAGGGGTCTTGTATTGACTATTGAGTTTCATTAAGGATACAATGGTACATATGGTAGATAATAAGATATCGAGTAATACAGAACATATATATTGTAATCCTTACTCAAGTCTACCATATATGAGGCAATTAACCTAGTTTATATGGAAGCATGCTGACCACCCCAGCCTGAAGGACAAAAGGTAATCAAATACTCATCGGCCTTGCAGTTCACCAATGGAGGTGGTGAATCATAAGCATAGCTATAATAAGAGGGACAAGCATCTTTGAATATCTTGGAGTACTCACTCGGCTTGCATTTGTCTGGAGTTCCATACTGATTTCTGCAACAATATGAGTCCTTATTAAATGCCAAGCAGGCACTTTTGCAAGCTACTACTTTCCTTGCGCTGTTCAAAACCTGAAGCTTTTCTGGACACTTAGTTTTCAAGTCTTTCAAGCACCCACTAATAGCACAATTCGATGCTACGGGCTTTGATAGGACTGAAACCGGAAGATTGTATCCATCGACCACGCTCACATCATAGTAATTTGGGTTGCCTTTGTCGGCTTGAAGCGCAACTTGCACCAATGTCACTGGTGGAGTGCCTATTAGTCCATTGCATGCTAGTCTTCCATCACAGTCTCCAGTTTCACAAGCAGGACTCCTATTAGAGGCAAAGTTGCATCCTGTTCGGGCCCAAATCCGACCGCTCCATGACCCCGGGGCCGTAATAAGCTTAGACTGGCTAGCCGGGAGGGAGAAGCCACCATCAGCTATCACCGGTTGACCATTGTTGGGAGCAGTTGCTGGCCATATGGGGAAGGGGCACTTGTTGTGTATTTTAAATTTAACTGTCTCTGCTGCTCCATGTCCTGCAATATGTAGTATTTGGATTCAATAATAGCTTATAGTAAAGTTCAAGAACATTTTAACATTCAAAGTGAAATATAATGGCAATCAATTTGTTCATTACCAAATAACATGGAACTCCATGTTAGAAACAGAGGAAAAGAAGCAACAAACACTGGTAGCTTCATGATTTTGATGCATTCCAACAATCTTTTAGATGTTACATTTATACTTGTAAAAATAAATAGTGCTTCTTCTTGAATTGCACTTCAAGATTTGGTGTGGACAATCTTTAAGCATTGCCATCTCTTAAAATATGGAACCAACTAACCTGAATTGAAATGTCATTTGATTTGGGAAATGACATCTGTTAACAAGTATGAGAATCATCACAATGAAAGTCACCACTAACAGGGCACATGTAAATCATCAGGTGGGAAGTGATTATCAGCAGGAAATCAAATTATTATTATTATTATTATTTTTTTTTGACAATCGAGTCCCAACTTTAAGGCCATCCTTTTATAGAAAGAAAGGCAGGAGCTTTATGATGATGCAAGACTAGTGCCAGAAAAACCAAATTTTCCTTTTCATGATTGAGGGGGCAACACAAATTTTCAGAAAATCAGAGGCAATTAATGTGGTAATCAAAAAATTCAACACAGTCTCCATGGTCAGAGCTCTTACTTCCTTGCATTTGTTTGTTCCTTTCCAGAATCCAGAAAATATTTTATAACAAATGCTGGTATTTCTTTCCATTTTTAATAACAAAGAGATCAAAAATATTAAATGACTTGCTTATTGTGGTTCATGCAGTTAGTCTCAGAAAATTAATAGAATCAAAGTTTCCTGCTTTTGGCTAACATATATATGGAAAAAGTCATTACAGCCCAGGGTGGGTTACCTTATTTTCCCCTTTCCCCTCTCTTCTGCCAGATCCAGAGGGCTGAGAATATCCAAAGGAATCCTCGTTGCATCAATTGCTCTTACCAAAACCACTGTGCACCATATCTGAGCAAATACGAAGGTACGTTGTAGCTGTTCCCCAATGCATCCAACTCATTCTAATGAAATGTCAAGCTCCACATATGAAATGCCCACCAACCCAAATTTATCAGATTTTACATTACACCATAGTAACGCCTTAACCGTATTGGGTGAGCGACTCTTCTACATTATTAGTCGCGAGTATTAAATCTCCGCAGCCGGGAGTACTTTAAAATACACAAGTGTGTAATGTGTTTTTTGCTGATTAGAAAAATCTCAGAGGCTTTTGTCGTCCTCGTTAATACTTAACAGGGATTCTCTCTCTCTCTCTCTCTGTTTGTTTTGTCTCCGAGCTGTAACATTTTCTGGGACAGAGAGCAAGAAAATGGACTCAAGCCCCAACCCAACTCTGTTCTACTGCTAGTCCTCATTGGGTCTCTCACTCACTCCCCAATTTCAAATTTTGAATACCTTTGATTCATCAGGGCTATCCTCTCATTTTTGGGTCCCTATGCTCGGCTCCCTTCGCGCCCGCTTCTCGGTTTGACCACCTCGGACACACCCCCATCGCCCAACTCCCAATCCTTTGACCACCAACAACCCCCAATTTTTAACCCCCATCATTTTTTTTTCTCTCTCACTACTTCGGTGAAACACTTCATCAACATTTTCAACTACCATGGAAAAACCAGCCCAGAAAGCCGAAACCAATGCCGGCGAACCGGCCGTCGTCAGCAGCAATAGCCTACAAGATCTCACCTTCGAAAACAGCTTCAGCATTAGTCTCAGTCTCTGCAGCAGCTCCGACAACACCGCCAGCGTCAGCAGCAGCACCAACGACCTCAGCAACGACTCTGTGGAAACTAAGAAGAGTACTAATGCGCCGGAAAACAACAATGCGGAGTCAGACGAGGTGGCGAGCCACAAAAAAGGGCCGGAATCCATGGCTGCCGACCCGGACGAGGCCAGTTTCCGGCGAATTTGCCCGTCCAAGCCGCACAAAGGGAACGACATCCGGTGGGACGCGATTCAATCCGCGAAGGCCAAAGACGGCGAGTTGGGTCTGAACCATTTCAGGCTTCTGAAGAAGCTTGGGTGTGGGGACATAGGGAGCGTGTACTTGGCTGAGTTGAGAGGGATTGGTTGCGTTTTCGCCATGAAGGTAATGGACAAGGGAATGTTGGCTGGGAGGAAGAAGCTGATGAGAGCTCAGACTGAGAGAGACATATTGGGGTTGTTGGACCACCCGTTTCTTCCGACCCTTTATTCGAATTTCGAGACTGAGAAGTTTTCTTGCTTGTTAATGGAGTTCTGCAGCGGCGGCGATCTTCATACGCTCCGGCAGCGCCAGCCGGGGAAGCATTTTACTGAACTAGCTGCGAGGTTGGTACCAATTCTTTGACATTGAATGCTTCTTCTTCTTTTTTTTGTGTGGGAATAGAAATGAGCTGTTTTTAATTGGAGCACTGAAAAATCTATCTACTTACATTCAAGGTTTTTGAAGTTTCATTTTAAAGGTTGAAACTTTTATGGGTGGTGTTCCTAAAGTTCAGCAATTCTGTCACTTTCTGAACAATCTGGTTTCTGTTAAGAATTTGGTGGCTGTTAATATTGGTGTTAACTATTCAAGTCAAGAGCCTTTAATGGTTCTGGTGATGAATTTACAGTTGGTTTTGGTGTAAACTTCTATTAGTACTATCCTTATGGACTGTCAGCAAGTCAGCATGTTATGTCCAGAAGTATAATTAGATCTCTGGGACTTTGTTGTCTTGTCTATTGCAGGTTTTATGCTTCAGAAGTGCTTCTTGCTCTTGAGTATCTGCACATGATGGGGGTGGTGTACAGGGACTTGAAACCGGAAAATGTACTAGTGAGGGAGGATGGACATATCATGCTTTCGGATTTTGATTTATCATTAAGATGTAATGTGTGTCCTACTCTTGTTCAGTCCAGCACCGAGCCATCTTGTGCAATGCCTACATACTGCATTCAACCATCTTGCATTGATCCAATTCCAGCCTGCAAACTACCGGTTTGTGTTCAACCCTCTTGCTTGCAACCTTCTTGCTTTATGCCTCGATTCCTAAGGTCCAAAACAACCAAGGAGAAAACTGAACGAACGAATTTGGGGAGTTCAGATTCGAGGCCTGAACTTATTGCTGAGCCAACTAATGCACGGTCCATGTCATTTGTTGGAACTCATGAATATTTAGCTCCTGAGATCATAAGGGGAGATGGTCATGGCAGTGCTGTTGATTGGTGGACTTTCGGAATCTTCTTGTATGAGCTACTTCATGGGAGGACACCATTTAAAGGGAGTGGAAATCGGGAGACATTGTTCAATGTCGTTGGTCAGTCGCTTAAGTTCCCGGATGGATCCAACATTAGTTTTGCTGCCAAGGATTTGATCAAGGGCCTGCTTGTAAAGAACCCTCAAAAGAGACTAGGCTTTAAAAGAGGTGCTACAGAGATTAAGCAGCATCCCTTCTTTGCTAGCGTGAATTGGGCTCTCATTCGCGGCACGCAGCCTCCAGAAATCCCAAAACCACTTGATCTTGCCCTTTTAAACCAGGCATTCAAGTCGGCAGCGCCTCAAAATGAGAAGGGAGCTACAGAGACAACTCGGTTACCAGGTCCATATTTAGACTTTGAATTTTTCTGATATGAACTTTGATGGGATAGGAAAAGGGTTGTAGGCAATCATTCTTGTGACAAATTTTGGTGCTTATTTCATGCCCTCAGTGAATCTTATTTTCTTCACACAATTATTACAATGGCTGGCCTCTCAAACACTTTTCAGATTTTGCCTTTGTGTGGTAACCATATGCTGCAGTCTATATTGGCCCGGAAAATGTCTGAAGCTTTACCTGGAAATGCACTTTCGAAAAAGGAAATATTGAACTGGACAACACAGAAAAAATGAACCGTGATGTTGTCTCCCTGGCACATTGGTATCCCTTTAGCTCTTTATTGGTGTGGGATTCTGCTTTTCTTGAATTGTTCCAGGTGGTTCTTTTGCTTCTTTATTCCTGTGCAGCCAGGCTTTTCTTTATGGTTATACTTTAATCAATAATCACAGTGTCCTTTTCCTGGTTCTTAAGAAACAAAAAAGAGCATAATGATTCTCAACCCAACTATGAAGAAATGAATAAGAATGACAGGTGAATCCTTGTTTACTGCATTGAGCCAAGCAATCCAAATTCAGCTCCAGACTGCAGAATGAGTTCCATATACAGCTTCACCCTCACTGCTTTATAGTTGGAAGCGTTTATTATCTCCGTAAAAAACCGAAAGAAACTGGTGTCATTTAGTCACCTAACCAAAGTTGAAATAATAAAAGGTTCGTGTTGATAACCTTCTATTGTTTGTAACCTCTTGAGAGGACCAAACGGTTTTCGATTTGGATTAATTTTATGAGATGATCACTAAAACAATGAGTATATGTGATACTAAAAGTACATAAAAGATAAAAAAAGTGTTGATTCCTCATGTATCCAATACAAAATGAAGCATCCAGTGGTGAAGGTGATAGGCTTCTAATTCTTGATAGGATGGATAAGAATAATACTGATACATTATACATACACAGTATCTGAAAAATAATTGAAATAGATTAATTAATTGCCATATCACTCCAAATATGTATAATCAAAATTTTTACATTATATGGAAAATGACATATAATGTAAAATTTTGATTATATTTATTTGTCATTTTCCATATGATATTTAAGTTCCATTATTCTGAGCTCTCTCCTCTATATTATCAATGGCAGATTTGAAGATTTGAAAGTCATAAATAGAGGATTACTGGTGGTCCGAGCAAAACAATACAGACGGAAACAAAGATGTTGTAACTGATGCGACGACGATGGAAGAACACGACGAAAAACGGCGGGTTAAACGGAGATGTTCCCATAAATTTTTGCTTATAATATGCTTTAGGATAATCTAAGTGTTTAAACCAAACCCCCTAGTCCCTAATCCCTATAGCTAGGCGTGTAGTCGTGTACTTCTTTCTTACTTACGTTCTATGTTTTCTATATGCTTCATAAGTGATTTTTACTACTCATTTAATGTGATAGGTTTATCAATTTCAAAAACAAAATCTAATCACACGTCACTAGAGTACTCTACATACATTCTCATATCAAAAAGTCAGTAAACCAAACCTCCTAGTCCCTAGAGTTAGGCATGCAGTCGTGTACTTCTTTCTTACCTACGTTTTTATGTAGGTGATTTTTATTACCCATTTAATGTGATAGTTTTTTAGAAAAATAAAATAAAATTTATGTGATAGGTTTACCAATTTGAAAAACGAACAATAGTCACATATCAAACAAGTCGATAATTACTGTACACCACATTCTCATTCATTCTCATATCAAACAAGTCATTAAACCAATCGCCCTAGTCCTTAGAGCTAGGCGTGTAGTCGCAAACTGCTTTTACGGGACCTACGTTTTTATATGCTTCATAAGTAATTTTTATTACCCATTTAATGTGACAGTTTTTTTTTTTTTTTTTGAAGAGGCCCACGGGGCGAGAAAATATATTCATCACAAGCCCGAATAAGCCATAACATACCCTCCTGCTGCCATTTAAGGACATTGACAGACAAGAAGTTAGTAGTAGTACCCACAGTGGTACATAGAACTAGACCTACCCATTATACAATCAAATACGTAGAGATAGCGGAGATCCTCCTTTGGTACTACTCTAGAGGCGCTAGAGGTACATAGAGTGCATGGAAATGCATAGCTTCCTAATACAAGGAAATTTATTGTAATTAGCCTAACTAAAAACAAAATAGAGGACTAGGGCAGAAAAACCCCAGCCCAAATCACTCTGCCTAAGAGGACAACCCAAGAAAAGAGGCCCAAACTCAGGCCCAGTAGAGAATAGCACGCCCAAGCCCAAGACTTCATCTTCCTCGCTGAATGGCGACTAGCACAGTTCCGGTGCAATGCCAGTGGTCCCCTCCGCCGCGACCCAACGACGTCCCAACTCACACCGCCGCGAATCTTGTCGCCACGCCCTAAGCTGCGACTCCCCACGCCGTCCTGCCCTACGCCGAGACACGCCGAAACGAAACCTTCTGCACTACATCGTGCCCCGATCTCGGATCCTTCCCCACCGCCCAATCCCATGGACTCGTCGGACCGGGAAGTCCCTTGATGAGGCACGCCATCCTTGTGCACACAACCACCGCACGGAAGACGGCTTCGGGACTCGTCGTCAAACCCATCTAGCCCCGAGCCAAACCCTTTCCTTGAAGCTTCCAGGCAGATAGTATTCACAATCCCATCCGGCAGCAGCTCCTTACTAGCGAGGCGAGCCAACGCCAGGCATGAGCGCCGCCGGACGAGAAGCAAGTGGAAACCCTAGACGCAAAACTGTACGGTTTTTGCAGAGCAAACGATCCCTTCAAATACAACTTATATGTGACAGGTTTATGAATTTGAAAAACCAACACTAACCATTAAACCAATCACCTTAGTCCCTACAGCTAGGTGTGTAGTCGTGACCTCTTTTACCTACATTTTTCATGCTTTTTATATGCTTCATAAGTGATTTTTATTACACATTTAATGTGATAGGTTTTTTTTTTTTTTTTTTTTATATCAACTTGAAAAAGAGTAATTTTATATACGCATTACAATTTACTTGATACACACTTGTTTAGATTTTTTTGTCACATTTTCTCCAATCTTCCCTCTCTTACCCATCTCTCACCTTGTCTGCAACTTAGTCTCTCTCTTCTGCATCTGCAACAACAAAAGTACAAGACCCTCATCCTCTCTCCCTCCCTCCAGCACTCTCTCTCCCCATCCTCTCTCCGTTATTTCCTGGGTCTAATATTATTATTTTTGAAATAATTATGGTCTACAAATTCAATTGACAAGCCTTAATTATATCTACAAAAGTCTTAAGTAAATTTTAGATTTAAAACCTAAATATATAAAGCGGCACATTGTTGTATATTTGATCACTTTCTGCAAATTCAATGCTCACTTTTAAGCTTCTTTTATACATCAGAAATTTCTTTTAAGGATTAAATTCAGTTTAGTCCCTCAAGCTTTAGGTCAAACATCAGTTTGGTCCCTCTTCTTTTTTTTTAATCAAACTCATCCCTGATCTCTCAAATTGCATCAACCTCGTCCAAAATTTGAATTTGACTCCGAAGATGACGTCATGCGTTGAGCTGGAGCCGACAAGGAGGTCCCACATTTCTGATTTTGAACCCACAAGAAGGGCAAAATGGACATTTCAAATTTAATTTAATTTCTAATTTTTTTTCTCTTATTTTCTCTCCTTTCTCCCTCGCACAATCTGAAACCTCCTCTCTCTCTCATTCCCAGCCACCATGAACACCGGCCGACCACCATTAATCTCTGCTCACAAGCTCCCACTACCCACTACCCACAACCTCAACCAAACTCCACACTCTCTCAGAACCTTGGGCGAGATATGGCAAGATTTGATAAAACTATGATCACTACAAATAAATCCAACAAAGCAGAAAAATGCCACAATCAACTACTCGATCATAATCAATCATCCAATCAACAATAACAGTATGATCTAAACATACAAATTTGTCTAACAAAACAAAAGTTCTAATTTGGAGCATAAGTCAAAGAACATTCAATTCTGTTTATGATATGAAGGCCTAAGAAATTCATGCACAGTTTAAACAAGAAAATTAGTTTGTAGGTGACAAGCAAAGCATACATTGACACTGAATCTGGCGATGGAAAATCAAAAATTCCAGTAGATTTGGGCTGCGACTGAGGAGGTAGACTCTGTTGCTGAGGCTGAGGAGGAAGCAGTTTCCGATATCCACTGTGATCGGTTTCCGATATCGACATCTGAGCAAACTGCTCCAATCCTAACCTTCTGATCCTGCGCTCTATTCCCACCGCGACTACTCCCAAAGCCGTCTTCCACGTGGACCCGAATAGGAGGCAAATTCGCCAGCGACGGAGACGACAATGTTGACCCAAACGACTTCTGATCCTGCAATTCGCCGCCGCAGAAGCCTCCGCTTCTCCTCCTCTCAACTCTGAATTGTTCGCAGCACCGTCGCCGCCGTAGTTTAGGCCGACCAAGCAATTAACAGAGGCGGAGTCAGAGAAGCCACAGTTGAGCATCGCCGATTCGAGAGGTCTGCGAGTGAAGTATTCCTGTCCACGACGACGATTCGAGTGTCGCCGCCGACGTACCACAACAACTTGTCGTGCTGCCGCGGCACGATGTGGCTGCCATAGCTGTAAATCAGCCGGAGCCTGGACGCCGGCGGGAGAGGGTCGTCCTAGGAGTCGATGTTGAGGGAGCGCGGCGACGAGTCGAGCGAGTCAGGGTAGTGAGTTTGGAGTGACGGCTGGGAATGAGAGAGAGAGTAGAAAGAAAGAGAGGAGGTTTCAGATTTGTGCGAGAGAGAAAGGAGAGAAAATAAGAGAAAATAAGAGAAAAAAAATTTAGAAATTAAATTAAATTTGAAATGTCCATTTTGCCTTTCTTGTGGGTTCAAAATCAGAAATGTGGGACCTCCTTGTCGGCTCCAGCTCAGCGCATGACGTCATCTTCGGAGTCAAATTCAAATTTTGGACGAGGTTGATGCAATTTGAGAGATCAGGGATGAGTTTGATTAAAAAAAAAAAAGAGGCACCAAACTGATGTTTGGCCTAAAGCTTGAGGGACTAAACTGAATTTAATCATTCTTTTAAACATCAGACACAAATGAGCTTTGGGAAAATGATTCCCATGTTTGAAGTTCATAATAAGGAGCCTTTTTTCTTTTCTTTTCTTTTCTTTTTGTTTACTACGCATCTAGGTCTAGGGATGGTAAAAATCCCCATCGGGTAGGGTACCCATAGGGTATTCGACCTTAACGGGGAGAAATTCGGGGGAAATCGGGTAACGGGGATGGGGATTCCCAGTATTCGAATTCTAAAATCGGGTACGGGGCGGGGATGGTATTTTGATGCCCATCCCCATACCCACCCAATAAGTATTATATGAAAATATATATATATATATATATATATAATTTTTTTATATATATATTTTTTTAATATTATTTATAAACAAATATTTATGTAAACTTCATCTTTTTGTCAATATTTAAATTCTGTTAATAAATATGTTAAAAAAGAAGAAGATTTTTTTAAATAAAAGATCTTTATCAACATGTTAATTTTCCTTGATTGAAATAAGAAATTTATTTTATTTTGATGTTTGATTTTAATTTCATATTTTACAATCCATAATTATTTGTATAAATTTTTATATAATAAATTAGTAATATTGTTAATGGGGATTGGGGCGGGTATGGGGACCTAATCCCCAATGGGGACGGAGACGGGGAATCCCCAGTATCTTATTAAGGGGATTGGGGAGGGTAAAGGGATGGAAAATGAAGTCGGGTATGGGGATGGTAATTTAATCCCCTTACCTTACCATCCCCATTGCCATCCCTAGACAGACTAGGTCCCAAAAAGCTTGGTATGATGAAGAGTTTCACCGATTGCATGCTACTGGAAGATCACCTGGCGACCACCTTCTTCTACCCAACGTGGGAAACTGGAGAGTTTGTTTTTTTAATTTCTTTATTTATTTTTTTTAATTTGAGAAAGGGGTAAAGTAGTGATTTAAGAATTTACAAAAAAATGGGATGTGTATATAGAAATTAAGGATGTGTTAATAAAATTTCTCCTTGAAAAATGAACATTAATTAATCAAATATCAAACAAATTGTTATTTATAGTATTCCTATAACACCCCGACCCGGATTAATCAATCTAATATCAGACTGATTTCTTTCTTAATCAGAATTCAATATCAATAAGAATTGCGGGTCTTACCTTAGTTTAAATAATCGGAGCGTAATTCGTCGGCAACTTCGATCAAGCTTGTTAGCGGCGACGATGTGCTTTGGTGCTTGTTTTATTGAGTACCGAAAGGAGAGCTGATGGAGGAAGTCGGTCGAGAGAGTTTTTGAAACTTATGCCCGTGTTATATTGCTTGCTGGTGATCTAAAGAAATTTTCCTAACAACGAATGCAAGAGAAGAGAGAAAAAGAGGGATTTATCAAGAGGGTTCTAGAGAGACCGAGAGTCTCCCTATTCTTGATCTCACTTGGTATTTATATAATTCCCTATTTAACTGATTTTTAACTGCCCTGATCAAGCAGTTGATTTCTATGGTACAGATTGCACCACACAAATTTCTTTTTTTCTTTAAAATAATTTGCATAATTCTAAAACTTCTAAAGATCATAATAAATAGCTTCGATGTCCGAAAATTTTCCGAAAATTTCCACAGACTTGTCACGTCACGTACATTATTATTGAGTCCACAAATCGAAAATTTCACCTCAAGAAAAAATTTAGAAAAATAATCATGAACACCCCATAACACCGAGATCGTAAAATAATTATCAAACACTCTCACCTTAGCTCGTTTAATATTTCCGGGGCTCACATTAATGGCCCAGATCTACCCTTTTTTTTTTTTACTTTATTTCTTTACGTGTGTCAAGAAAAAATACCAAAGAACTCCCTCGTAACATTTATTTATTTATTTTAAATACCTTGGGTATTACAATTTCACATTCTCATACAATGTAATAAGGGCTAAATACTGTTTAGTCCCTGAACTTTTACCCAAAAAACACTTCAGTCCTTAACCTTCTAATTTCACTCGTTTAGTCCTTGTACTCTCAGAATTTGGACCAATAGGTCCATTCCGCTACTCTCCGTCCAAAATCTGTTAATGTTGCTGACGTGTCAATTTTTGAGCACCAAAATGTCTACTATGCCCTCACTTTTTTTTTATATTTTTTTCTTTCTCTTTTTCTTTTTTTTTTTCCCTTTTTTTTGTTTTGTTTTTTGTTTTTATCTCTTCTTCTTCCTTCTTCCACCTCCATGATCCGCAACTTCAAACTCAAATCCGGCATCTCCTCCCCAGTCTACATCTACCTCTGCACCTCCTCGTATCCTACCCAGATGGTGTTCATGATCAGAGTCCCCTCCACTCTCAATTAAAAATTCCAATTGATACAAGACAAATAACAATTCAAGACCCATTCATGGACTCTGAACCTAACACATTCTAAAATCTGGACATGGGCCATCACAAAAACTTCAAATTAAACTTCCAAAATCAACGAACAAAAATTCTAATTCCATAATTTATCAAATAACCTAACTTCTAACCAAGATCAGAGCTTGACCATTCAAATCAAACACACATGCCAATCAGACTCACTTGAGTGCTCTTCTTCCGGAACAAAGCCGCCGCCGTGGGCCTATAGATCGGTCATGGCCTTGGGGTTGGGCTTGGAATGGCTTTGAGGATGAAGAAGAGGTCCCTTTGAAGTCGAGTCAATGCCTCACAGATGACGGATCTAGTTGCCTCGTTTCTGAGACAAAATAGCTCTCTGGCCGACTTTGTCAGGAATTCGAGTGATGGGTCCAAAAGGTATTTCTCTGGCTTTGGGATTCCAGCTTCGGGAGCAGGGAGGGAGGGAAAATCTGATCGTGAGAATCAAAATCAAAGAAAAACCCATCAAAGGAGACCCATAAATTCAAGATCTTTGGCACACAAAGTGCAAAATTGAAGGAAAATAAGGTTTTACAAAAGATGATGTCGGAAGTCTGCCAGAAATGAAAGCTGATTCAAATGGTATCATGAAGAGGTGGCCATCGCGTACACAGTTTCTTTCTCGAACAGAGCGTTACCGTCGATTCTAGTCCTGCGCTATGGTCCCAGCCACCTTCGCAAGGCTAATGTTGGTCGGAGATCGCCGTGTCAAGGTGGGGATTGGGAAAGGGTCTCTGGACTTTGGGGCTAAGCGAGAGGGGATGGCATGACTCCTCAGAGGATTGAGGAAGATTCAGTTGCTGAAGAAGGAAAGAAAAAGAGTTTCGTGAACTCACGAAGAGATAAACAGAAAGAGAGAAGAAATTAAAAAAAAAAAAGGGCATAATAGACATTTTAGTGTCAAAAAATTGTCACGTCAGCAACATAACGGAGATTTTGGACGGAAAGTAACAGAATGGACCTATTGATCCAAATTCTGAGAGTACAAGGACTAAACGTGTGAAATTAGAAGGCTAAGGACTGAAGTGTTTTTTGGGTAAAAGTTCAGGGACTAAACAGTATTTAGCCCATGTACGTAATAATGTATAGAAGATGTTCGTCTTGTCAAATTCTAACATCTTAAATTTCAACACACATATAGATCTAGTAAACGAAAATAGAAAAAAGATCATTAAGATTATATCATTGTTTATGGAGGCATTACTGTTAATTCATTAAATTCTAAATACTCTTTTGGACATACTACACAATATAATCATATCATCTGAACATTCATTTTTAGGTCGCTCTTTAAAAATTAACCTTACATAAATATGGTGCTCTGATAAAATTCCGTTGAGATGATACATGATTTAATATTGACTAATTAACCGATTCATATATGTAATCCTGAATATCAACCATGACCCGTGAATTCAAATAGATACCTAAATTTGCATTATTAAGCTTAGTGATTAGCTTAATGGCATGCATGGCTTCGATTGTTTTGAAGAAGAAGAAAGAAAGAAAAAAAAAATATAGATGCACGTATTAGTTTCCGAGCAAAAAGAAGGAAATATATACAAACCAATTAAGTTCTTATTTGTATTCATAGTTAATTAGCTCGATACTTCACTAGCTCGCGTTAACGCCTAAAAAAGCAAAATTCATGATTGGCGGCTAATTAACATGAGAGATTAGTCCTGCATGGCTAGCTAGTAGCTACTACTACAACATTGTCTTTCTCGTTCCTTACTTCCTTACAAAAACAGTATTAGGTGCATCGACATCGGCGATTCCAAAGCTTTTGTCACCATTATCATATTTCTTTTCGTAAATCTCGGCGCCACTATCATTGGTCTCATAAACCAAAAGCCTCTTGTTCCATGCACTCCCCACTAATCCTTATATATAAGCACCCACAGGGCACAGCTACTTAATCCTCAGTTAACCAGGTGCTAATTAATTAACAATGGTTAACCCACTGCCCTACCCTGTTTCAATTTCCTCCATAGGAAAAGACCACCCTCCTACCTTCCCAACCATCGACAAATGCCCGTCCATCGGCCGCGAAAAGCACACTGTTGTCGCGGACATGGACGGGACTCTTCTCCGCGGACGGAGCTCATTTCCGTACTTCGCCCTCGTGGCTTTCGAAGTTGGCGGCATTCTGAGGCTTCTTTTTCTGATCTTGGCCTCACCGCTTGCCGGCGTTCTCTACTACTTCGTCTCTGAGTCCGCCGGCATACGTGTACTCGTGTTTGCGACTTTCGCGGGCATGAAAGTCGCGGACATCGAGTCCGTGGCACGCGCCGTGCTGCCGAAATTCTACTCCACTGACTTACACTCCGAAACATGGAGAGTCTTCTCGTCGTGCGGGAAACGCTGTGTTTTGACGGCCAACCCGAGAATCATGGTGGAGGGGTTTTTGAAGGAGTTTTTGGGCGCTGACATGGTTCTCGGGACAGAGATTGCCACGTACAGGGGTAGAGCTACCGGGTTTGTCCTAAACCCTGGGATTCTTGTCGGAAACAACAAAGCCGACGCGCTTAAAAAAGTGTTTGGTTCCGACGCTCCGGATATCGGACTCGGTGACCGAAAAACTGACTTTCTGTTCATGAAGCTGTGCAAAGAGAGCTACGTTGTTCCGGCTAAGCCGGAAGTTGAGCCGGTGAGCCACGAAAAATTACCGAAGCCTATAGTGTTCCACGACGGCCGGCTCGCTTCGAAACTAACTCCGTTGATGGCTTTGATCACCATTCTTTGGATTCCGGTCGGTTTCGTTTTGGCTTGCTTACGTATTGCTGCCGGTTCATTGCTTCCTATGCCGGTCGTGTACTATGCCTTTTGGGCTTTGGGTGTTAGGGTTTATATCAAGGGCACCCCACCACCTCCAGCTAAGAAGTCAACGGGTCAAACCGGAGTTCTCTTCATTTGCTCACACCGAACCCTACTCGATCCCATTTTCCTCTCCACCGCTCTCGGGCGTCCGATCCCGGCAGTCACATACTCTCTCTCGCGTCTCTCGGAGATAATCTCGCCCATCAAAACCGTCCGGCTAACCCGGGACCGGGTTGCCGACGCCAACATGATCAAGAAGCTTCTAGAACAAGGTGACCTAGTCATATGCCCCGAGGGCACAACATGCCGAGAACCCTTTCTGCTGCGGTTCTCCGCGTTGTTTGCCGAGCTCACGGACGAGCTGGTCCCCGTGGCGATGGCAAATCGGATGAGCATGTTCCACGGAACCACCGCGAGGGGGTGGAAGGGGATGGACCCGTTTTACTTCTTCATGAACCCTAGCCCTGCTTATGAAGTAACGTTTTTGAACAAGTTGCCTAGCGAGTTAACTTGCGGAGCAGGCAAGTCGAGCCATGATGTGGCGAACTATATACAAAGGACTATCGCGGCGAGCTTGTCGTACGAGTGCACAACGTTCACGAGGAAAGATAAGTACAGAGCTCTGGCCGGGAATGATGGCACGGTGGCGGAGAAACCAGCTGCTAATGCCAAAAAAATTATGGGGTGCTAGAGGGGATCTATATTATAGATACAAATGTGTGGTTTTTGCATCTGCGTACTTTGAATTTAATCTGTAACAATGTATGATCACCTCAAGTGCATGGTAATAATATAGTAGTACTTAATTTTTTTCTCCAATTCGATCGATCTATCTAGCTATCAAGCTATGCATATCATCATTTGTAGATCGAATTTCTATCATTCAAATCTAGAGGTAATTTCCATACCAGTAGAAGTTAAAAAAAACCGAGGTTTATTTAAGGCTCTTGGGTTGGATTGAAGTCATTGAACTAATTATGTGGCCGAAATTTCAATATGTCAGAATACTATGAAACGACCCGTTGGTATCGGAATTTGCCATAAGACAATGTAATGTTGCAGAGAATAATGAAATCTTTTTCTTAAAAAAAAAAAAAAAAAAAAAGTGTAGTACTATAGTTGGGAATTTGAGTATAAGGCCTGCAGATTTCGAGTGCGAGTGTGAGATGCCGAAACAGTTCAAAATGAAGACGATTCTGGCCTCGAAGGTCATGGATATCCCGGATGGCGTCACCATCAAGGTGAAGGCCAAGGTCATCGAGGTCGAAGGTCCCTGTGGGAATCTCACCTTGACTTCGAGCTCGTCACCGATGACTCCACCGGCAAGAAGAAACTCAAGATCGAGGCCTGGTTCGGCACCAGCAAGACCAGTGCCCCCATCTGCACCTCCCTCAGCCACGTCAGCAACCTTATCACAGGCATCACCAAGGGCTACCGCTATGAGATAAGGACATGAGGTTCATCTATGCTAACTTTCCGATCAACGCATCCATCCCCAGTTCCAGCAACGCCATCGAGATCCTCAACTTTCTGTGCGAGAAGTAAGTCAGGAAGGTCCAGATGCTCGACGGCATGACGATCTTGCGATCGGAGAAGGTGAAGGATGAGCTGGTTTTGGTCGGGAATGACATCGAGTTGGTTTCGAGGTCGGCGGCACTGATCAATCATAAGTGTCATGTGAAGAAGAAGGACATCAAGAAGCTTCTGAATGGGATCTACGTCAGCGAGAGGAGCACCATTGCCACCGAGATGAATGAAGAAAGATCGATTAGTCCAGTCAGTAGTACTATTTTCTGGACAATTCTTAGGTTCACCCTTAGGGTGAACGAGCATATTCATCCCCATTGTCGATTAACATACTTTTACTTAATAAATTTATAATCCAACGGTCTATATCTTATATTAGTCTTTAAAGATCATCTCTGTAAAAAATCAACCGAATCGCGAATCGTTTAGTTATCCAATTGAATCAAACAAATGGATGGTTCTAACAACACTTACTATTATTATAATGAACCGTTCATGTATTTCATAAAAATGAATAACTAAAAGATATTCAATTTGATTGATTTTTTACAGAGCTAATCTTTGTATTAGTTATACAACATGAATGGTTGGATTATAAAATTATAAAGTTATTATGCGTTAATCGCAATAAAGAGTGAATATGCTCATTCACCCAAAGAGTGAACGTAAAAATTGTTCTTATTTTCTTTAATTTCGGTATGTTTCTATTTTATTTTTTCTGGTATGGGAGTATGGAAATTTTGATCTGAAGTGTTTTGGGCCTTTTTTATGGATTACTATATTATAGTTGAAACCGATATGGGTTTGTGTTAGCAAAGATTTCGTGGAAATCCAGCTTGATTTTGGTAAAAAAAAAGGATTGACTTTATTTAATTTTACTCAGAGTTGTTGCCAACCCCTCTTATTTAATTAGGATTGGTTTTCCTGATTTCCAAAGATTTCACGTGTCATTTTTTTTTTTTGAAAGGGGTTTGGAACCCAGCCTAGCTGGGAGGCTCAGCCCCACGCTCGGTTCCATTTATTGAAGTAATACTTTGCAACGGGGGGGACATAAAACCTGAACCCCGTGCTACATTAGAAAGATTACAAACATCCTCATAGAGAACATCCCGAATAATAACATGAGTTTCATCTAACCATACATCAGAAATGTAATTAAAACTAGCAAGGTGCGCTAACCTGTTGGCTACACCGTTTGCTTCACGGAAGATGTGACTAACCTGAATTGAGTGAAAAGATGTCAAATATGACTTACAATCATCGATAATACGCCCAATTTCAGATCTATCTTCCACATCACGCTGTAGAGCAGTAACAACAAGGGAGCAATCGCTCTCAACATCAATAACGGTCATGTCCTGATGGATTGCCAATAAGAGCTCAGCCCTACATACTTCAGCCTCCATATGTAAAGCAGATGAAGCATGTGGGAAATACCGAGCCAGAGCTGCCAAGCACATACCATTTTCATCACGTATCACAACTCCCACTCCGCCATCACCGTAATCAGCCCGGTAACTCCCATCCACATTCACTTTCAGACGCCCACTAGGAGGGTTCTGCCATTTGGTCTTTTCCCTTCTACCTTTCGCATTTCCATGCACATGAAATTGCTGATATTCCTCAAGAAATTTACTAGCCCACTGCGCAGCATTAGAGGCACAGAAGAAACTCTCGTTCCACAAGACATTATAATTCGGAATATCATCATGTAGCGGACAAGGATTACACTCCTTTTCATCAATTAGGTTGGCATAACTAATGTACCCACAAGAACTTTAAGCCCAGTTTTTTGGCTGAAACTATGCAGGTTAGATATTTTGGCCAGAATATTTCATGACAAAATTACTTTGAGGTCCCAATTTTGAATTTTTGTTTTCTTTAAATCCATCGTATTTAAGAACTCACATGATAGTACAATTCGATTCTCGATCCGATCTTCGCAACATTAATCTTTCGATATAACTCTTTTAAATAGCGAACAAATTAACCTACAAATCGATCAAATATAAACTAAACTACTAGTGATCTGATGGCTTTAGGGAACACAAACTTTTAAGAACGGAACTAAGAGGTGCAAATTGGCTACCAAGCAAAATATTGTTACCACTCATACTTTGTCAATTCTCTTGTTTTCCTTTTTTGATACTATCAACAATTCAACACAATCGAATCAAAAAAAAGAAAAGAAAAAAACAATTCAACATAATACCTAGTAAACGATTAAGAAAATCATACTCGGAGTCTTTAGTTTATAAAAAATTTATAGCACTAGATCAAATCAATGGTCCCAACTATTTGATTCAAAACATGAAAAATTTGAATATAATTGTCCTTGATTGGAAAAAAAAAATCACACAAATATGGTATGTGATTTATTTATCTTCTGAAAGAAGTATATACATTTGTTGTTTCATACTGGGCCAAATTTTCTATACCCTACTGTCCTGAATGGAAAATTCCAGACAAAAACAAAAGGAAGGTCCTGTTTTTCCAGTAGCCAACAGCGCCAAAGATACAGTGGGCGCACCCCTATTCATTTGTCTCTAACTCCCTTTGACATTTCTTCCCCAAAACCCCATAAAAGTCTCCTCCTTTTTTCCCATTCTGTTCTTCCCCAAATCAAAAGCCCTAGATTTTCCTCATGGATGCTCGCTTCTTTCTCGCCCTCTCCCTCTGTTTCTTCTTCTTCTTCCCTCACGTCTCCCATTCCAGAGCTCGAATCTCAGACGTGATCCCCAAGAAGCAAACGTATAATCTAAATTCATGTTTTTTTTTTCTTTTTAATCTTGAATTTAATAATTTGATGGAGTATTGTGTGCATTTTTGCAGTGTGGGATCCCTGATCAGAATGAAGAGAGGTCCTTCTTCTGCTACATTCGATCCGTCTCGCGTCTCTCAGCTCTCATGGAGTCCCAGGTTTTCTTTTCTTTCTCAATTTCGCATTTTTCATACCTTAATTTTGATTCTTTGTCCTCAATTGACCTTGTTCTTTATCGTTTTCGTGATCTGCAGGGCTTTTATTTATAAGAATTTTCTCTCTGAGGAGGAGTGTGATCATCTAATTAATCTGGTAATTCGTTCGAGTTTTGTGTATTTTTTTTTATCCGTGTGATTTAGCAGAGAAAATAGGTGTCTTTGGTTGACAATGTGGGTTAAAGTTTGAGTTTTGATTTGTGTGAATTTTGGGGGACTAGGCCAAAGATAAGCTAGAGGTGTCGATGGTGGCTGACAATGAGTCTGGTAAGAGTATAAAGAGTGAAGTGCGGACGAGCTCCGGAATGTTCCTTTCGAAAGCTCAAGTGAGTGAATTTAAAGATTTGGCATTGTATAAAGATTGTTTCTTCATTTAGTGCTTTTTGTTGTGTTTGTTTGATTGTTCATGTGCATTGCTTTGAGATGCTATATAATTTGAATGTTTTCGTTTGCCTTAACATTTTGAACATTGACTGATGCCTGTCATGGTACTTACGACTGATGCTAGTTCTTGTAGGTAGTTTTGAACTTATTAATTCAGCGAAGTTTACAGCTTTTTTTTTTAGTCTTTTTCTTTGTTCTGTTGTCCAAGTGCTGGAATTGTAACTAAAACGTCTAAAAGTTACACTAGGTAAGCATGCTTTCAAGTGCATGTGTAAGGATCTGATTGAACTCAACTTATGTTTTGGTTGTTTATACAAAAAGGAAGGTAGATTTGAGAAATTGGCAGAGAGCTTTACTGTTTAAACCTTGTTATAAGAAGTAAAGTTTCCAATTTTGGGTTAGCTCCAAATTCATTATGCATATCATGTGCTTTGCATGATAACTACATTCTATTATATTCTGTAGCTCATATATGGTTCATGCCCAGGAAATGCAATCCATGTTCTCTTACTATGTTGTCTGCACTTAATGGATATTTGAACTTGTGATGCTTACTTAGTGCTATTTGTTCTCCTTGAAGGATGAAGTAGTTTCCAACATTGAGTCCAAGATTGCTGCATGGACCTTCCTTCCAGTTGGTAAATATTAACTTATTTCTTGAACAGATAAGAAACTGTCATATGTTATCTATATTGATGTTATTTTTTTTTTTTTTTTTTTTTTGTTCTCTAATCAGAGAATGGGGAGGCAATGCAGATACTGCACTATGAAAATGGTCAAAAGTATGAGCCGCATTTCGATTATTTTCATGACAAAGCTAATCAAGAATTGGGTGGCCACCGTGTTGCCACTGTATTGATGTATCTCTCTAATGTTGAAAAGGGTGGGGAAACAGTCTTTCCTCATGCGCAGGTGAATGATTACTTGCTACACTGAATTTTCACGCCTTTTTAGTTCTCTCTCTTACTGTTAGAATTTCAACGGTTTTCTTTTGTTGTGCCAACAGGTGAAAACGGTTGAAGCCAAGGATGAGGTCTTGTCTGATTGTGCTAAAAATGGCTATTCCGGTACTACATTTTGATGACTGCCATCTTTCCTTATTGGATTTTTACGAAATCTATTGCTTAGTCCTCTTAACTGATCCAAAAAGTCTATGTCTCCTTTTGTATTTTAATGGATAAAGTATCTAATAGCATGCCCTAAGACTGTAAGACAGTGAGGGAGGAGGAGAGTTGTGGAAATTCTTCCTTTTCTTTTACCCTCTTTTTTTCTGCATTTGTAGTTCATATAGCCAGCACTATCATTTGTTGTTCATATAGCCAGCACTATCAAGTATTAACCCCAAATCAGTTTGAATCAGAGATGCGAGGTCCCTAGTCAACTTTGTAACCTAATTCTGTTGAAACCTTTTTTTTTCACTGATATATTACTTTATGTTATAACACGTTGAACATAATCTCCCATAAATTTTGTTTTCGATTCTGAAAAGTACCTTTTTGCTTCCTGACAGTGAAACCATTCAAGGGTGATGCCTTGCTGTTCTTCAGTCTTCTTCCTAATGCCACAACCGATCCAAACAGTTTGCATGGGAGCTGCCCTGTCATTGAGGGTGAGAAATGGTCCGCAACCAAGTGGATTCATGTGAGATCCTTCGAAAAGTCAATCAGGGAGGGAACTAGCGGGGAGTGCAAGGATGAGAATGCAAACTGCTTTACATGGGCTAAAGCCGGTGAATGTGAGAAGAATCCTGTATACATGGTGGGTTCAGAGGATCTTCCCGGGTTTTGTAGGAAGAGTTGCAAGGTCTGTTCATCTTAGGGAAGTGATGTTCCTTCCTAGTTCTTTCTATACGGAGAGTGATGGTTATTTAGTTGTATATAACATTGAGCTCTGCCCCAGATGAACTTTACTAGCACATTCATAATGTACTTGCACAGCTTACTATTACAAAAAGGAACATGTAGGTCTCATTTTACCTCCCAACCCCCTCCACTGGTTCTGTTTTGACCTGTCTTCTTTTCATTAACTATATAATTTATAATTTATGGAGTTATGACTTTTATATGAGGTAACGATCATGATGTTTTCCTTTCTCTTTTCAACCATACTCAACCGTGTAATGAAATCTGAATTGTGAGGCATCGCCTTTGAAAATTTGGGCCAGCGACAGGGTGATCCTGTCTCTGAATCCTCAATTCGGCTTGAGCTATTGGCTGGGGAAGAGCTTAACCACATAAGCTCGGTCGTAGTACAGGGAGGTTTAGTTTAGAATAGTTTCATTGCTCTTAAGCCCTTTTTGTGAGTTAATATTTCTAAGAAATGAATGCGTGATTTGGTGATGTCATGTTAAACCATTTACTAAGAGACGAGCACGGTCATGCAATTCTGGTTCCAGGGAGCCAATAAAAGTTTGCATCTTTTCCAGTTTTCTTTGAAAAGAAAAAAGAAAAACCCTTTGTTTAATTACCGGTATCAGTTAATATTACTGTGCTCAATTCACCCAATATGAGCCTGGATAGAATATGCAATTCTGTGATGTCATGTTAAACCGTTTTCTAAGAGATGAAAATGTTCATGCAATTCTGGTTAACTGGGAGCCAAATAGCGCATGCATTTCTTGCTTCTTCTCTTTGCTAAACAAAACCCTTCCCTTTCTTCATTTTAAATGCACTGGCAAACTTGCATCACCATTACATAATAGATAATATTCACCTTAATTCACATCCCTCTCCTTTTCTCTCCCCCTCTGAGATTCTCTCTCAAAATGGGAAGGCCACCTTGCTGTGATAAATCAAATGTGAAGAGGGGACTCTGGACTGCAGCCGAGGATGCGAAACTTCTTGCTTGCGTATCCAAACATGGAGTCGGAAATTGGACTGTGGTTCCTAAGAAAGCAGGTTGAAAGTTAATTTCTTGATTAGTTCATTTAATTGATATTATTGACAACATAAGTACATGTTTGTGAATTGATAATTACTGTGTTTACATTTGCAGGATTGAACAGATGTGGGAAGAGCTGCAGGCTTAGGTGGACTAATTACCTCAGGCCTGACCTCAAGCATGACACCTTCACTCCTGAAGAGGAAGAGCATATTATCAACCTTCATAAGGCTATAGGAAGCAGGTCACTAACCTATCACTTTTCTCCTTTTAATCAACTTTGTAACTAGTTAGAGTAGATCAAAGACAAAGGAAATTTGTGAAACTAGTCGAAATTTCAGACCTTTAACGACACTTAACCATCTTTATCGATTTTCAGAAATATTACCACTTGAGTAGTGCTAGAACTCTCTCAAGTTGGGCTCCAACCCCTCGAGAATCTCCTCAAAAATGCTTGACAAACTCTCAAGTGGTTATATTTTGAAGAACCTAAAGAAATCGATCATATGACAGATCTCTTTAAAGGGTACAATCTTGAGCTGTTTTTGCAAATTTACCACCGACTAAAGGTTAACAAAAATTTAAGAGAATAAGAAAAATGGAAAGATCTAAAGATGAGCTGATGATGATGATTTTGTGTATTTCATGAACTTCCCACATTTTTTGATGTGTAAGAGCTGATGTCACTGTAGTTCTAGAAGATCATAACAAATACTACTCATACTATAACTGTTTTAACACCTGTATTCTGTTAGAGCTTAGAAGTGCATGCATATATAATGACTCTCTCTCTCTCTCAATCCCAAATACCTCTTATGATGGTAGTGTAGGTGGTCTCTGATTGCAAAGCAACTACCAGGAAGAACAGATAATGATGTGAAGAACTACTGGAATACCAAGCTGAAAAAGAAGCTTTCCAAGATAGGAATCGACCCTGTAACCCACAAACCCATCTCCCAGATCCTGTCTGACTATGGAAACATCACTAGCCTTCCAAACCACATCGGTAACCATTTTGGGCCATCCTTCAACAACAAGTTGAACATGAGCACCACATTTGTACCTGAATCAGATCCATCTTCGGGGATCACAGGACTTGCTTACACCAATATGATGATGATGATGAACCCCATTATGGAGTCACAAGACTATTCTTCTACTAGTACTCTTCCCTTCGGCTTTCTGTCTCAGTTTCGAGCAATGAATCAAGACGACAATGTTTCATTGCCTCCACACTTTTTGAATGAAGTAACTTCCTCTTGCTCATCATCATCTTCTCCTCCTGCTACTGATCTATTGAGCCCGCAATGTCACGCGTCTGCACAAGTTGTCACACCGTCTTCTTCTCCTTTTAATTGGAGTGAGTTCCTTCTCCATGACCCTTTTTCATCCGCAGATCAACCCAAGCAAGAAGAAGTATTTCAAGGACTGCTGGCATCACCAGCCAATCCGACAGTTGGTAATGGAATTCAGTCTCAGGCCTTTGAAGTTGGATCTTCATCAGTCATTAATGGAGGTCCAAGCTTGAACAACAACAAAAATTTGGCTAATGATCACATAGCTTCTTCTTCTTCATCTTCCTTGAGTTCATTTGTGGATACTATCTTAGGTCAAGATAGTGAGATGAGGGCAGCATTGTTCCCTGAACTTTTGGATGGATGTTTTGATTACTAATGATAATGCTTTGGCATCATAGTTGGCAGTTTTGCTTTCAGATTATCTACATATATAAGCAAGCTTTATTTTCATGTCGAATTCTATCATCTTCCATGTCAATTTAATTAAGAATATAAATGAAGTCTCTTATTATTTTTGGAGGAGGACTTAGAGCACCGACGTGCATTTGCACTAACATAAATAGATGATTGGATTACATCAAATACACTTTTTAATTATTAAAAAAAATTTGATTATAAATATCAATGATTGAAATCTTCTTTTAAGTGTTTGGTCATTTGCACCGTTAGTGCATAAAAGAATTTTCATTATTTTTTATATTTTTTCACGCACTGATCGATGTTGTTTATGGTATTTGTAAAGTGTTAGGCATCATCATCGGTCCAGCAACTCCATAAAATAGTTCTCACATGCTAATTGTGTAGAGAGTAGGGTGATTCAAAGTTTACTCGTTTTTTTTTCAACTCGACCAATTTTATGCAAAGCTAAAACAAAAAGACGCGACGAAATCTACATAATAACACATTGGATGGAGGTGAACAACTAACATTCAATCTATCATGATACATTGACAACAACGTTGTAAAAGTAATTTTAGTCATCACTCATTTATTGATCACTATTTGACCGTTTCGAGTAAATCTACACTTATACGTTTCAATGTAAATTTTTTTGTTAGACTATATCATCCCTTTTAGATAAGAAAATGCAATATTCAAATAGTACTTGTACTTATCAAATTAGTGTCAAAACTGAACTTGACTAACCAGTATACTAGAGAAGAAGATTGTGGAATTCAAAGTACGACTTTCATTGACTGAATAATAGGTTAAATAGCCAATACAGTAACAAACTAAGCAGAGAATAAGCAAACAAACTAAGCAGAAATAAGCAACGACTAATCCCATGACTAACAATTCCTAGACTCAAGGGATTCTCCTAAAGAATTGGTCAATACAAACCAACTCCCTACAAAATAGAACTTCTACAATTAAACATAAATAAAACCAACATAAATAAAACATAACAGACCAACATAAATGAAAAGATAACAAACCAACATAAATAAAACATAACAGACCAACATAATTCAAACTCTTTCACTCTCCCTTAAATTGATGCCCTAAGACATCAGTTTACAGAAGAAACTCCAGCAGCTAACTTTTTCTGTACCAACACCATTATTCACAATTAGACCAAGGTTAGGTAGTATAAAATTTTTTTTTCTTGACCAAAATTTGTTTAGTGTCATGCTCCAAACAAAAGAAAAAGAAAAAAAAAAGAATATTTTGGGCCACTCAACTTGAAGTGACCCTCAATCTTTTAACCTAGAAACCATCTTAGAACAGCAGCAGAGTCGGACTTTGTTCTTCCGGCATCAATGATGACCGGCATTCTCTCAGTAAATTTTATGCAAAGCTAAAACAAAAAGACACGATGAAATCTACATAATAACACATTGGATGGAGGTGAACAACTAACATTCAATCTATTATGATACATTAACAATAACGTCGTAAAAAGTAATTTTAGTCATCACTCATTCATTGATCACTAATTGACCGTTTCATGTTGATACATTAACAATAACGTCGTAAAAAGTAATTTTAGTCATCACTCATTCATTGATCACTAATTGACCGTTTCCTGTAAATCTAGACTTATACGTTTTAGTGTAATTTTTTTTGTTAGACTATATTGTTCCTTCTAGATCAGGAAATGCAATATTCAAATAGTACTTTTACTTATCCAATTAAACCAATGTTAGGTAGTGTAAATAACTTAAGAGTTCAAAGTTTTTTTCTTCAAAGTTTGTATAGAGTCATGCAATTCCGAGATGTATGTTAAATTTTGCAAACTGCTAAAGATCTTCCATGGGAAGCTTTTAGAGATCTTCCTTGCAACGATCGAGACGCTTCGTGACGATCATGATTTCCATATAGTCCGGATCACTCCAACGAAGGCAACTCATCCTGAAAGCAAGTTCATATGAAATGCAGAGGCCAATCATTGTCTCTAGTAGCAAATCAGTCGTCACACAGCTGCATTTTGCAGATCTTCCAACTCCTCAAGCATGGCTGCCTCCATATATGGTATCAGATCTGTGATTCTATCGTTCTCCACCAACATCTCCAAGTCCTCAATCGTCTTCGGAAATTGTTTAATCCGGTCGAAGAAGATGCCGTCATCGCCATCGTCGGAATCATCAGTAGGACCAGTGCTACACAAATCAAATTAATAAGCAATCACTAATGAATACAACTCCAAATCCTCAGCGCTAGCTAGAACAACAGTGATACACTAATGTCTACCTGGTTGGCAGCTGTTGGCCGACATCAGGCACAACACCAAATCAATGAGTATGATATTGACCACCACCTCCAAACATGGTGATACACTTCAAAAAATTTCAATTTCAAAGAGAATGAAGAGTGGATGGTGAAAATTTGTTGCTACTAAATAAGGGATAGTTGTGTTTCTAATTTCAAATGGAAGAATGTGATTGGGTCACGCTCAACTTGAAGTGCCTTAATCTTTTAACTCGGAAACCATCTTAGAAAGCAGCATAGTCGGACTTTGTTCTTCTGGCATCACGTCCGGCATCGAATCGCATCCAATGGTGGGTGTTCTCTCGGTCAATTTTGGGTCTCCTGGGACTGATCGGAAATGTGACTTGCCCAAGTCTGTCTGTCCTCTTTTAAATTTTGGACTAATTTCTTATTTTGATTTAGGCCTCTTTAGGGTTTATTAGTTTCTTTCTTTTTAGATAAACTCATAAAAGTTACTAGAAAAGCTTCTAATGAGGACTAGTTGAAGACTTTTTTGTGAGACTCATTTTTCGATCACATTTCCGTAAATCAACTTTTAGATGTTTAGATATTCATGTGTAGATCATTTATGAAAATTTTCAACCAAATTGAAAATAGTTAAGGCATTCATAATCGTGATTTATCAATTATGAACATGAACGGTTAATGTTTGACAAATTTGGTTCGTCTATGATTTGATATAGTTCTGTACATTAACGATTAGCAATTTGGAAGAAAATTTTCAGAAATGATCTACTCGTGCATACATAAACATCCAACGATTGACTTTCCATAATGTAATCGAAAAGTGGGTCTCCCAAAGCGTTAATTAGAAAGTCCTCAACTAGTCCTCATTAAAAGGCTCCAGAAAATTACTAATTATTTTGTTAAATAGAAAAATGATGAAAAAAGAGCTAGGGCGTTCTAGTTAGACCTCCCGATTTGCTATTTAGACCTCTTATAATTTTTGTAAAATTTTATTTCCTATTTTACCCACTAAAGAAATAAGAAGAAGAGAATAGGAAATTTCATCACAAACCCATCTATTTGATCTTCCTCGCAATGAGACCTTAAAAAACAACAAGAATTGGTCTTTGGGCATGGATCCGGGAAACCAAACCTCCCTTTTGAGCAGCAAAATGAGCAAAGAATTCATCAAATCATGCTTTCATATTCCATATTTTCTTCTTGCACGTAACAAATTCTCTATTTCATTCCAATTTAAAAAGATCATCACATCATTATCAAAACTGCACCTCCCTCCAAAAAGGTTCAATTTTTGCCTCATTAAACATTATTGATGCATCAAAAAACCAAAATAAAGACCAATTCTTTGTGCAAAGCAATCCAATTTTGGTACCTCTCGCTTTCTCAGACCCAGGAAGTATAGAGCTCACTAAACCCAATTCAATATCATGTTTTTCTCCGATTATCGTTTCAACTTATATAAAATTATAAATATGGATTTGGCAAAGCCTTCAATTTGAACCTCAACCCAACCACATAAGAAATAAAAGAGGCAGTTTTTTTTAATTTATAGAAGGGGTAAAATAAGAAATAAAAATTTACAAAAAATTAAAAGAGATCCAAATAGCAAATTGAAGATATGAATAGAACCTCCCAATGAGCTATCATTGCCTCTTATATTGGATAAATATTATCCAACATCCAAAATGCCTGAATCAATCTAGGGCTTAGGCAGAAACTAGTAATCGTATCCAGAACATTCATTAACCACTTAAAAAACTAGATGGGACTAACAATAACTCCTTTCTCTCCAGCACAGTTTTGCAACCACTAATTCAAAGAGCAAAATAACCTTAAAACAAGAAACTGTTACTTGTACGTTATGGCTTTTTACATATCTGAATGAGAGACAAGGACAGAAGCTGGGACAAAGAATATTGATCAATGACTGCATTGCAGAGATCATCTACTTCATTTAGAAGGCAAGGCTCTTCCGGTCGCATTTGGGACCAGGATCGGCGCAAAGCACTCCGAAAAAAGTCCACTAAACTGCCATTTGCCATCGACCAAAGTGTTGACATGAACCACCCAAATTGTAACGAAGAATTTCAAGGGAGGTCAATTGATTCACATTCCATAACAAATTCATCTTCACCTTCTCATCGTGAACAAAAAGCTTCAAGGTGTTCTTTTTCTAACCTCTTCTGCCGATGTTTTGAGGTCTAAATAAAGTCCTTTGTTTTAAACTACAATATGGAATTTCAGCGTTTCTTTCTTTTTCCCCAATCTTACTAGTATATTAGTCAGTTTCGTAATTATGGAAGCATGCTGTTGCTACCTGCCGATAGCAATGAAAATCTTTGTAGCATCCAAACAACCGCATGAAGCTCAATACAGTAAACATCCCTTCTGGGCAGTTTAACCGATGCAATGTACATATAAACTTTAAGATGGAAAGCTAACTCAATCCGCAGTTGCAACCTTGAAAGAGAAAGCACAAGCAGTCGAGCATAAATAAAATATTTTCTCACCTTTATTTCTCTTCTTGGCAAGACTGTACATTGTAAAAAATATATACAAGTAAATTAGAGATGCTCAAAAGGTACTGCAGACTTCAGGGGGTGAAGTGTGATCTACAAGAAACCTATGGTATCGTAGAAGTTAACTTGTTTGTATGTTCTATCTGATCTGAAAACCTTGAGTATTCAAACACTTTTTGGGATTACAGGCGGTTCTTGACTCAAGTTCCCAGATGGTACTAATTATTGTAGTCGTGTTCATCCACCGTACGCAGCATAAAACATGCTCCGGCAATACTTCTGCCTTGTTCGTGAGTATTCAAGCACTTGTTGGGATTGCAGAGGGTTTTTTACTCAAGTTCCCAGGTTGTATCGATTATGGTAGTCAAGTTCATCCAACCGTACGCAGCATAAAATATGCTCGGGCAATTCTTCTGCCTTATTCCCCTATTAACAATGTACAACACATATTAGGGCGTGGATCTTAAGTAGGAGGTAAACTGACCCAGCTCAGAATCCTGAAGATATATATTGTTTACCTGAATTGTCAGACCAAAATCCAGTATGGATAGCTTCATTCTCTCATGAAATGATTCAATACCCTTTCTAGACACATAGCTGAATCTGTGCAAATCCAAATCAATCTCAAAGTAGTTTTCTCCCTGAAATAGTGATGAAGGGGTAAATAAGATAAACTTAGTAAGATTATAAGCTTTTAGCCTGATTACGAAATATTTCACTGAATGGCATGCTGAAATATCTTTAACAAAAAACTGACCAAGTAAAATTCATGTTGAGGGCGTGAAAGGACAGGTTTTTCGTTGCATGCATTCATTAGCCTCCTCTCAGCTGCGTTTAAATTCAGTTTGCTGAGTTCATCCACATTTACAATTCGGCCCAATATTTTCAATCTTTCCCTGAAGGGTGCAATTGTATCAACAGGGAATCCTCTAACTCTTTCCACTTCATCATTGATGAATTTCTGCAAAACAAAAAAGCATATATAGTTAATCAACTGTATGTACTAAATCAACAAAACTTAGTTACAAGATCCAGTGTGACATGAGAGACCATATATTTTTATAATTCACGGATCTTACAGTTAAACTCTCGCGGAAATGAGATGGAAGGTCTTTTGAGTAACTTTCAGAAAGCTTAAAATACATAACCAAATTCATTCCTTCTCCATCATGTTCGCTCTGAAACATAGAGATAGGGTACAAAGGTATCTGCAGTACACAAACAAGCGCATAGAATATCAGTAAAATTATTTAGAACAAAAATGATTTCCTAGAGGACAGGAAAGTTATGAGGATATCGACTCTCTAAGCATGATCAACTAAATGTACAGAACAAACAATACTCGTCATAGTGCAGCATCTTTCTACTTCCAGTAAAAGCGAAAAAAAAATAAAAAAAATAGGGAAACAATATAAGAGGTAGAAAGCTTGGGAAAAGAAGGGTGCAGGAGACTGTGAACATTATGATCATACATTTCAAATGCTGCACAGAGACTATGATTAGACGATATAGTCAGATTATCAAAACAAACAGTACTCATCATAGTCTGCAGCATTTTTCACTTCCAGACAAAATAAAAAACAAAATATAAAAATAGGGAACAATATAAGAGATAGAAAGCTTGGGAACAGAGGAGTACAGAAGGCTATGAACATTATGATCATACATTTTGAATGCTGCACAGAGACTATGGTGAGACGATATAATCAGATTACCAGAACAAACAACAATCGTCATAGTTTGCAGCATCTTTCAACTTCAGACAAGATGAAAAAAACTAAAATAGAGAAACAATATAAGGGGTAGAAGCTTTTGGGGGAAAAGAAGGGTTAAGGAGTAGGCACCTGAACATTTACAACAAGAATAGAAGGGACATCTCCATCTACATTCACAACAGGAAGTTCGACAAAGCGAGCAATATGATCAATCTTCCTCTGAGATAAGAAAATATCAACCCCAAAAGGATAATACGCAGCGCAATCTGGAGCTAACTCTTTCTTTTTGTCCCTATTAAGCAAATCAAGAGTTGATCAACAATGATTATTCAAAATACAGTACACAATTAACCCTATTGAAACACTATGCTCTTACTCTCACTCTCACTCTCACCTAAGATAATTCTTCCCCCGGACTTTGAAAGAGTTTGGCTCAAGAGGTGACCAACAATCCGGCATTCTCTTGCCCATCGGGCAGTATGGAATTGTCGAACCTGCTATTGGTCTTTTAACAACCGCCCTGGGCGAAACTAAAACAAACATAAAAGATCAATATCAGCTACACGCCATTCCACTTTACAAAATCGCATCATAAATTCACAATAGGCAAGTAAAGTACAACAAGACTCACCTAATGTGGGATCAGCCGGAGCAGCATGCCCTTCCCTCCACTTAAACGAAAGCCTAGAAGGCCCCAATCTCTTCCTAAAACTCAGTTTGTTATCAACTGACAAGGGGATAGTTGAAGGTAGACAAGGCAGGCAAGCATTCTGAACAACCACCAACCCTTGCATTCTATCACTCTCTTCCCCACCGGCACCGCCTTCCCTCGTTCTCTGTATCGCACTCTCCGACCCATTCAAAGACACCACATCTGTCACACCAAATCCCACTTCAAATTCAAATTCAAACCCCAATTCCACCACCTTAAAAACAGATAAAGAAAAAAAAAAATACATTACCATCAGGGACACTGTAGAACTCGTCGTCTCCTCGCTCCGAATCCATCACTGAAGTACAATCAAACCAAGCCCCGTCCATACTTCCTGTTACCAACCAACCAACCAACCACTACTGAATCAATCAAACAATCCAAACCCTTTTAAATCAACCATCATCAGAAAATTCAACCCAGAAATTCCTAAATTAAACTACCTTGGAGTTGTGGGTTGAAGTTAGATCGGCTGGAGGAGGAAACACGCCTCCGAACGGTTCGTCTTTGGCGGCCATTCTTCTTCTTCTTTGACAATCTCAAAGCCCACCCCTTGGGCCTTGAAGCGCAAGCTCCCATTGCCGGAAAATAGTAACCGACTTTCTCGATCGCAGAGAGAGTCTCAAAGACTGAAACTTTGGCTCTGATTTTGATTCTGTCTTCTCTCTCTCTCTCTCTGTGATTAGTGGAGAGAGAATTTATTATTGAGATTTGATTCGATGATAATGGGATTCCGGAACTGGGGCAAATTTAGTGTGCGCTAGCTTCACCCTTTTTGGAAAGTCAATTATACGACGCAGTAAATTAAACGCGGTCTGTCCCCAAAGTAACGGATGGAGGGTTGTGAGAGTGACGCGTGGCGAGTGGAACGTGATGCCAAGTGTTCTTGGGTTGGTGACCACTACGGACAGTGACGTAGAGGTTTAATAGGCCTCGGATTTCAATATCGTAGTCTGGTACGTGTTTCTTTGTGATTTGGTAGGGGTGTAAATGAGTCGTATTGACACGAGTAACGTTTTCGAATTCTGGCCATCTATGTCGACCTGAATTATGTCATAATTGACTTACAGCCTAATGTTGAGTTGAATATTTACTATTAAGAATTATTGAAAAGTAAAATGTTTAAAATGTCCATTCAAACCACAAAAAAAAAAAAAAAAAAAAAAAAAAAAGTGTAAAATGCTAGTAAACCACGTGAATCGAATTAAATATAGGAGTTAATTACTCAATCTACATTTTTAAGTGAGTTCAGCAAAGTTTGAGAACATTTTTTTTTTATCGATATCACACGGTTCATCAGAGGCTTCCTTAAAGTTCAGTAACATTTAGCTTAATCTATGTCGAGTCTAAATGACTAATAAAGTTCATCGAGCTTAATTAGTTATTAACTAGAAAATTGGCCCGTGCTTTGCCACGGGTTTTGTTCTTGTAAAGAAATTAGAAGGATCAAATAAAGGGAGGCTATAGACTGGAGATCATGGCTGTGTGCATATCAAACAAAGTCCAAATCAATTCAAAACCCAGACACCGAATCTTTTCCGCTTTTTCTCTTCAGTTATATATACATATAGCCTTAGGAAATGTAATCAGGCAGCGCATACTTTAGCAAAAAATGCGCTTTTGTTTCCTTCATTTCAAGTTTGGGTTGAGGAGGGACCACAATGGCTCTCCCGTGTACTTATTTCTGATGTCACTATCTAGATTGCTTATTAATGCAATTCATATTTCTCAAAAAAAAAAAAAACCCAGACACCGAATAACAAAACTACCAAAAGATGGTAGCCTGCAATTAAGAAACAATGAAAGGGTAAAAACGTCTTTTCATATGTCTATGGCAGATGCAAAATTATGGTAGAAGACCAGGGGTAAAATCATCAGTTTACTGTTACATAAACAGTTGTGAATAGTAAACTCATCTTTCATGTATAGTATAATAATGTCCTCAATTTTGAATTGATTTAATTAATGTCCTCAATTTTGAATTGATTTATTATGAGTGTAAAGTAATGTTGAAGTCGGTGAACTATGCTCTATTAGATTTTCAGAATAACTAATATCGTGGAGGTAAGAGTTTTTAATAAAATAATTTGGGTTTTACATCTAAAACCAATTAGTAATGGATTGAGTGACTTAAATATTTGTAAACCCATATGTAAGATCCTTATCTATACTATTATTAAGAGAAGAGGCTTTGTTAGTCAAAGTGGGTGTGAAAATACAATAAAATCCTTAGACCTTATATTAATTTTAAATAATTTTTAATAACTTAGTGGTAGTATAGTAAATAGCAAAATTAAATAGCCCATTGGTGAAGATTTTCCTCCTTTATTTACTTGGCTACTTGCGGAGAGCTTGAGGTGGAGCTCAGGCAAGTAGCAATGGCGCTTTCATCGTCTACAACTCTATCTCCGTTCACTGTGAACGTAACCACGGACTTCCTCGGCTCATCTTCAACCTCTCTTCCTCGCTTCAATTTCATCTCCAGACCATGCACCAATCGCCGGCCTTCACCTCTCATCGTCCTTTCCTCAAGTAACAATCTCATCACTCCGATTCAGAAACTCAAAAATACGCTTCAAATTTCGTTCATTTCTTCCAAAATTGAAGTAATTTGATGGTTTTGCAGAGTCCGGCGATCGAGCTTGGAACGAGGCCAAGCGACAGTTGATGGAGCAGTACGGCTTCGACCCCGACGTCGCCTTGACTGAGCCGACTCGGAAGGTTCATTTCTCTCTCTCTCTCTCTCTCTCTCGTTTGACTATTCTTGGTGGTGTTTGTTTTGATATCTGGAGAATTGGAATGGTAGGGAAAGAAGAAGAAGAGCAGTACTGAGCTACAGGAGGCCTCACAGGCTGAGCCTAAGCCCAAGAGAACTACACATAAGTTGCTTCAGGTACAAATTATGTGGCTTTTTGATGATTTTTATTGATGAGATAAGAATGCAGTGTATTTAGGCCTGATGAATTTAGTTCATTATGTAGAGAGTGGTGTTTACATTAATATATTTCGCAATTCGGAATGCAATGGTAGTGATTATGGTAGGATTTCATGAGTCTAAAATGTGCCGGCCCATGTAGGTGCTTGGAGGAAAGGCTCGTAGAATGAAGTTGCTGTCTCCAAAGGGTATGGATGTACGACCAATGATGGAGGTCGTGAAAGGTGCAGCCTTTGATATCCTGCAGGTGATTCTTGTGTGTTTATGTAAAGAGGGTCGTCCACATTGTTTGCAGACACTTGTAGATTATCACATTATAATATACAACGTGTCTAATGTTCGTGCTACAAATCTTCTTAGGCTGCAGGTGGCTGTCCTGCATCTTTAAGGCCTGGCCGTTGGTTAGACTTGTACAGTGGTACTGGATCTGTTGGAATTGAAGCTATTAGCCGAGGATGTTCTGAGGTATCGTTGAAAAACTATATCCCGTCTCTTGCTTCTACTCTTATATTTTTAGCATAATTACTTGTCCAATTCTCTGAGCTCTTCCTCATTGCTGAACATACAGTCTGAAGTGGTCATCTGATTTTAGGTGAAGGTTAGGTTGGAACCTAGCGTTTCTGTTGGAATTTCATATTCATAGCATTTCCCCTCTTGCTTTTGTTATATTCACTACTATGTCACATCTCTTGTGTGGTTTGGTTAGGAAACTTACATATGTGAAATTCCAGGTGCATTTTGTTGAGATGGATCCGTGGGTGGTTTCGGAGGTTCTACGTCCAAACTTGGAATGGACTGGATTTCTTGATGTTTCAGTTATACATGCTGTGCGTGTTGAAAAGTTCATAGAACGTGCAGAGAAACTTGCTGGTATGTGCTGCTAGTCTCTCTTTCTCCAAACAAATGTCATGGTTTTATATATTGCAGAGAAGTTAGGTAACTACGTCCAGTTTCCTTTTTGAATCCATTCATTACAAATTGCAATTCAAATGCCTGTAGGTAAAGAACCTTTTGATTACATTAGTGTTACCCCTCCGTATACACAAGTTGACTATGCAGTACTGATGGATCAAATATCAAACTCGGCATTAGTTGGAGAAAATACCTTTATAGTAAGTCATGGTTATTTATTTCTTCTATGTGCTTATGTTTTTGCTTCTTCTTCCTTAATCCCCTCAATGTCATGGTCTAGGTGGTTGAGTATGCAACAAGGACCGACATGCTTGATTCATGTGGATGTCTTCTGAAGGTATTGCAAACTATCTGCAGTTTGTCTATGAATAAAGCATTACAAAATTTCGTCATATCAAAGTGGCTCCATACATATCCATTAATTATATTCAACTATGCTTCTACTATAATTTTTCTTTGCTTGTTCGCCTCAATGGAGTTGATCTAGATGCTATTCAAAAAGTTGTTGGCTTTATTCTGCCAGGATACTCTTGTTATGTATGTTGGAGTAGTATGGAAGCCATGTGTTTCTGGGATTTTAATTGCTAATAATCTATTATGAAACTGCAGATAACCGATCGGCGGTTTGGCAGGACACACTTGGCTATTTATGGACCTAAGTGGGCCCAGAAGAAGAAGAAGTTAGAAAAGTCACTACGGGGAGTAGCAGTAGAACTGTAGAAGTTGGACACAAGTCTTGAAATAGGAAGGAAACTGAAATCTGGAATTAAGATAACTTTGCAGAGGGGGCAATGACACATTCTCTAATGCCATGTTGAGAGAATGAAATATTTTCCCCCATTAACTTTGAGTCTTGTTGGAGGCTCGCAGCAGCTCTACTGCATGGTAAATTGCTGTTTCCCTGTATATATTCACTTGTGTGTCACAGGATCTCATAAGCATGCATAATTATATGCATATCGTTACATCTCCCTGATTGTGGAGTTCTGTATTTCAGGTAGCCTTCGGAGGCTTCGCTAGTACATTAGAGTTTTGTAGCTGATCAACAATTGTTAGAAGAGAAGTCAAACTTTTTAATGTTATAGACTTAAAGCTGAGTTTTGTCAAAATGTAAGGTATCTAAAACTGATTTTGTGTACATATATTAATATATTGGTTGAGAGTTAATTTTTGCTGATGGAATTTCTATGCATTTATCTTCTCACTAAATTTTTAGTAATGATCTCTCAATATTAGGGTTGCTAAATTCGTGAATAATCACCAACTTACCATTGAAAGCTGATAAACTTTTTTTCTTTTGAACTATTGCTGTTATCATGTTGTTATGGAACCTATTCGTGTAGGATTGGTCTTACTTCATTTAAGGTTGGAGTGGAGGTAGTCTAGCATTTAGCATCAAACTGATTGAGCCCACTAACTGGTCAATTATGCTCTTAACAGCTGAGTTAAAGCAAACACTTTTGACCTAAAATCATGTTGGTTGTTGTAGCACAGAATTAACACTGGACCTCTTAAAAGCACAATGTATGTTCACCTAATAGAGGTGACAATATCCAAAAGTACAAATTTCATAAAGAGATATGTATTTTGATCAATTGGAGGATGGTGGGCCTGCTTAATCAATATATTGAGTTTTGTTGACAGAAGTGTGCTTTCTGTTTCTCTGAAACCATAAAGAAGTTGCATATGGAGCAGGGAAAGACTAGTAGGAGATTAGAATCAGCAATGCATTAAACCAAGACATAACCTTAGGTAAAGTAAGCTTATTTTGGAGAGAAATTAGCTTTGACCTTGGTACAAGCCTTTGTTTTGCGACCAGGGCTTGATGTATTGTTATTCATTGTGACTTAATAATTGTATGTAGATGTAAACTTAATTTCGCACACTGACACACACACACACATATATTGCAGAGCGCAAAAGTATTAACATTATCTGCTATTCTGCTTGCATGACCACATATATACAGACCCGAGTTGAAGAATCTGGGACAACCAAAGCAGTCACCAATTTGAGTCAATTTCAGAGTTGTTTTCCTTCTTTTACTTTCTGGATGGATAATTTCAGTTCTTTTGTGTTTGGGATTGGAGATTATATGTTTGAAGTTCTAGGTATTGGGTTATGATGTATTTTGAATTGCATTTGCATTGTTTCTTTATATCAGGAACCACATGCATTTCATCAAGTATGCTCTTTTATAGCTAATGTTTGGATCGTTTTGTCTCTCCCTTCCCTGTTTGGACCTTTTAGTTACTAATTGAGCTTAGTGGAAGTTGGGACCCCTAGGGTAAATTGTTATCAGATGGACCCTGGTCAATTGATAGACTCTAGTTTCCACTACCTATTTGTGAAGAAAGAGTTGGGACCTATTATGGACCTGATATCTTCTATAATTGAAAGGGGTGTCCTACATGTATCATTGAACCATAGTTATTTTAAGGGAGCCATGGGTTAAAGATTAAGGATTGTTGTAATTAATTATCTCTAGCCTTTAAAGTAGCAAGGTGATTGTCTGAAAGTAAAGTAGTTTAAAGCTAACTTTAATAAACTGATAGATAGAAATAGTGACTATGGACTATGGACTGAATGTCTATTTCAGTTGGATTGCAATGGTGACCATAGGTCTTCAAATAACGGCAAGTTTAACGACATATCAGTTTTTGTAGTCAGTGACTATGGACTGGTTGTATGTTAATTATAAGTGCCATAACAGTTTCAGGTTTGTACTGGAAACACCAGTAGTTCTTTTCAGGTTTTAATGTCTGATTCCAGGATTATATTGTACGCTTAGTGTTATGTTTAAGGATTTCTGGAGGGGTCCCCCACTTGGATTGCAATGGCATCTCCTGTAACTGTCACTCTCAGTGAATTCTTATCATGCTAGGGGTGTTACTGACGTTTATGAGTCTGGTTTTATGGGAAACTCCATATGATACTCTTCTTTTCTTATGATGAATAAGAAAGTTAATTTAGATTCCTTCTGTTACTTTAGAAGCTGTAAAGCATCTCTTCTTCTGGCCAAGGCATTTGCTAAGTACTGTACTTGTCTTATTTGCTTCCCTGTTCAGATTTGTATTCTGTCCTCTGCTGTGCCGAATCTAGTAGATTAATTCTGTGCTCATATGACCTTATTGAACACTTGTTCCTGTACAAGTTTTCAAGTTTTGCATATCCATTGCTTATGAATGAAACTACTTCAAAGTGTTAAGAGATTGTCTTTTCCTGAAGAGTGGATAGCCAATGCTTTTGTGATAACTGACCTATTTCATGTGACTGATGTCCTGTAGTTATACAATTGACTAGGGAACAGAAAAACCTTATGGTCCAGTAATGGATTGATTGTATTTGATACAGAACCGATTGGTGGTTTGATTTCTACTTCTGTATTTGATACAGAACCTTCTTTTCTTTTTCCTTTGTCTCCTTAGGTGGGACTTTTAATTCCTGTTTGGAAATTTTACATAAATTGAAGGCGTAATAGGACAGTTTGCTTAATTATGGAGTGGAAGAATTGTTGATGCGAAACTTATGCCAAATCCAATGAATGTTATTTAAGTTTGAATGAAAAGTTGCCTTCTTTTCATTCTTAATGATACTTTATTACAGATGAAGCTTATAAGGAGATCCTTACTAAGCAAGAAAACTCTCAACTCTGGATGAAGTTTTATCCCTTTAGTTTTGTATTATTATTTTTATTTGGGTGAGGTCATTTTACATTTACAATGTGAGATGGATATGATTTTAGAAATGAGTGGTTATCTTGTAGTCTGGAACCAAGTGTCGATTATAGGTGGGGAGGGGAACAAGCATCCCAGTAATGAGTAATAGGCGTCTCCTCAGTGCTCATTTTTACCATCTCTTTCTAATATAAATAGGGTAGCTCCAGGCTCTATGTCTTTTACAAACTTGGAGTACGTAAGGTTTAGGGTGATAGTGAGGTCCCCCATTAGCTGCATGAAAATGCACAAACCAAAGCAGAGAAAGAGGGTTCAAATGGACCCGTTCAACACACAAAAGCACTAGAATAACGAACTTTTCTGTTTTATCAGTCTCAGTTTTATTATCTATCTATCTCTCTCTCTCATCAGATTCACATCTCAAGCAATATCTTCCTGTATGAGCCTTTATATAGAACCAACAACTCTACCCGCCAAGTTAAAGACCACCTAATCATTTGGTTCTCCTTGTGTGCTCTCCTTTTTGTTCTCTCTCTCTTCTGCTTGCTTGTCTGAGAGTTCATCTTTGTCCTCTCACCACAGGCATTGGTCTTTCGATAATTCTCTCTGTATCCCTGTTTGAAATGGCCAGCCTTATTGCTTGGGTGGAAAGGCAGTAGGTAAAAATTAAGAAAAGCCGGAGGGGGGTTAGAGAGATAGATGGAGGGTTTAGGAAGGAGTAAGGTTTTAAGGGCTCTGTTTGGAGCTCTTCTGCTTCTGGGTGTCTTATGGTTTTTATCTGCTGCAATTCTAGTGAACCACACTACCGAACCGACTGTTACAGTTTCATCCACCAGAGTCTTCAAGCATTGGAAGCTGACTGGAAGAGAGAAGAAGCATGCTGTTCTTTGGGATTCTTCTACCTTCATTTACGTGAGCAAGAGGCGAGTACCGAATGGACCTGATCCCATTCATAACAGGTACATTTCCTTTCCTTCATTCATATGTAGTAGCATTATTGTATTTTTCTCCAGCATAGATGGTGCATGCTTGAAGATGCTTGAATTATGATGGGACATGCATCCAGAGACAAAGACCCAAAAGAATACCAACAAAAACATATAAAGCAGATCACAGTAGTTAGAAAGAGAATATATTGTTTCCATAATTCCACTGCATTATATGCCCTCTCTGGTTTTTAGTGACATGATGGTAAACTTTTTTACAAATAAGTTGCTGTCTTCTTCCTGGATTATTGGTTCTTTTTCTGTTTTTGGTTAAAAGGAAAATGCATCAGTATTTCTGTCTTTGCATTAGTAGGTTTTCATTTTTGATTGCGTAGTGAGTACAAAACAAGAAGATGAAAAATCAACTTGGCCCAGGTTCTATATTTAATAATATTAGCTTGAGTAAAAGAAACCAGTCCATGTCCATCACCATCCAATATTTGAGATATATGGAAATTGATGATTGTCTGCTTCTTTATTAAAGCCTTCTTTTTGTATCAAACTTTCTCTTATTTTCATAAGGAACACCTAAAGGCCTTGGAGAAAGAACTAGACAACTTTGTTATGGGAGGGAACATGTAGAGCAAAGCTCTTCCTTTTCTTTTGATAATTTTGTTAATTCATTGTTTTGCTCCATTAGAACCCCAAATCGTAATCTTAATCTAGTGTTATCTTCCATATAAAAGATCCACCACCCATTGAACTAGGCTTCTCACCATCATAGTATTTTCCATATTTAACAATCAAGGCACTCTACAAGCACAAAAGAGAAAAGAAATTGATGTATCTGTATGTTTTGCCTAATGTGGACGTACTTGTTTATGAAAAACTCCTAACGCCTATGGAAATTCAGGAGAGAAGTGAAGACTAGACAACCAGCTGGTCGAGCTTAACCATGAAGGGGACTGTGATAGTGTGAAGCATAAGAATTTGAGCAGGAGGCAAGCTTGTACAATAAGTTATATATCTGCATTCTGCGATTCTTGCAGTTATTTATGATTTTCGCCTCCTTTAGGAGTTAGGATTTGTGGAGTGATTAATTATCAAAAATTTTGGAGAAGGTAGGTTTAATGAAGCTCACTAGTTTGATGTCCAAGTCCTGAGCATTCTGTAATGTGATTCGTGACTGTTTGAATTTCCAACCTTACTGTAAAGTTGTTCGTGGGCATGAAAAGAAACCCAATTAAGCTTCTCTCAAACACAATGTACAGTTTAAAGATTAGAACTTGCTAAAGATGGGAACTTTCAATATATCTCACTGGTAAGCTTGCCCCATATTCAATGTTTTGGAGACAAGTTGATGGATAGGAATCTATTTTGAACTGAAGAAAAAGAGAGACCAGGGGGAAGTTGATACTAAAAGAAAATTCAAACACCCTAAAGGTTCTAGTCTAGTCCCACATTGCATACAATATCTATGGAGTCGGTACCTAACTTGTATGATTCACTGGCTTTCTAATAGTTAGGCTTTCTTCAAGTGGCTTTCATTGTGATTGTGTTCCCCAAGTAAAGCAAATCCCCTTCTCTTCCTGTAACTAAAAGCAATTCTCTTCCAATAAGGTACTCAATTACCAAAACAATCCTTTGAATGGTGCATAATTTTCTTATACTTGCCATTTAAGCTATTTTCAGTTTCATCATTATCTTCAAAAGATCTATCCAAGATGTACTTTCAAACATAACCCACCAACGTAAAAAATATTTGATTCAAAAAGAAAAAGTCATTGAATTCAAAGTGAAAAAACATGAATATGCAAAGTGAAAAACGAAGGAGCCAACTCTGTTGATTGCTTTATCTTTTGGTTCCTTTACTCGTGCTGATTTTGATTGATTCAAGAGGGAAAGAGAAGGCCCAAAGTAAGTTAGATTCAAATTTACAGTCCTTTTTTGATGCACAGGAGACAGATTCCCCTCTCGTGCAGTTCCTTTGATTGAAAGAATCAAGGAGAGAGCATATCCTTTTACCCCCCTAAAACAACAATTCCACCCAAATTAGTGTGTAAATAGTTAATGGTTGAAAAGAGGTTGCACATTTGATCACAATGCCTTGCTGAGTGGGTTTTGGTATCAATAATTGAGAAGTGTATTCCAACGACTCCAACTAGAATAGCCATAGTTCATTGAAAACGAACTTACAAGATGAAAAATTCAAATTTTGGGGACCCTACAAGTGTGGTTCTTTTTGGGGATAAGAGATTTGAACCAGGACTTTGCTAACATACAGCTATTAATAAATGAGACAATAATGTATGTTAAGCTAATAAGAAAAATCACGTAATAATTTTAATTAACAATCTTTCAATGATTCAAATGGTTCTATATTTTTGAGTTCTATCAATTAGAATACCATTTTTGTCAACAATGAGTTCCTGTCATGGAAGAATTTGAAAAAAAAAAGTTAGGGATTAACATAGTTTAGCAAGTTTGAACGTGTCACAAAGTCTTCTGAATATAACGTGTCATTTGAAATTTACAAGTGCCATGAGCTTAGTATTCGAAGAACACGAGTTTGAGAATACGCTTCAACTTGCAGAACACTGAGATATTGAACAGACTTGTTTTTTTTTGTTATGAATTTCTTACTTTGCGACATTGAAAAATCGTAGAAAAAGATTTTGGTATTCTGTCAGTTGAAAAATATCATTATGTTCATACGACCTAGCTTCCAAGTGTAAATACCAAAGATTAAGGCTCGCTAACCTTGAAAACAAGGGCCAAACGCCAATAATACGATCAAACACGCCCAGATTGAGGATGCCAAGCCCCCCTCGGCATGACACCAAGCCCACGCGCACACGTGGCACCGAACCCCTTACGGATTCCTGTTCCCATTTTCCAAAACGTGCAAAACTCATCTTCCACTTTTGGGGAATGCACATTCTCCCACATTAAAAGTATATAAATCTCCAATCTCAAAACATGCTATATAAGACGCCTCCACTTCCATATCAAGTAAGTCACCACTATCTCTCTCCTTTAATTGTTAACATCATTCCTGATACTGACTCAGGCATCGGAGGGTTATACATTTGGCACACCCGGTCTACCCTTGACATCTCTCGGTTTTGCAGGACACTCGACATCTAGCAACTTAGTGGAGAGACTCGGAACCCATCTCAGGATAGACTCAACTCTCGAAGACCAACAGAAACACATTCTTTACCAATGATGAAATTAAGAAATTAGATAGTTTTGAATAAAGATAAGGATTTGCATGGTTTGGTACGTTGAGATAACTACTTACGGTCTAAATAAAAAGTTAAAAAAATTAAAGTTTTAGTTGATACCAATGACTAAAATATCATGTAACATGAAGCATCGTTCTAGAATTTTAACAACACCACTTAACAAACATTATTTTTGTAGATAGTATAAATGGCTTGCTTATCTCATGTCATGCCATCTGTGATGACACTTTAGAGGTGCCGTGCTGAATATGGCGACAGTAGTACTAGTGGATTAGGCACGTTGAGCTGGTCAATTTCACATATCATATGAACGTCAAGTTGGCCTGGCTAAAGTTTCACATAATCACTATGCAAGCTACTCAACCATAGATAACAACCATATTCGGTGCCTAAAACTATTTCGTTGCCACTGTGTTTGTGCATTGTGTGATCATAGCTGTTCTACACTTCTACATATGAAAATGGTGACCAGAAACAATAACACAGGGCAAATGACTATTTGATATAATATAGAACAAATATGATAATTGAGCTGCTCCATATAGTATATATACACCAAAACCTCCTAAGCTGAGGGCAGTAGCCAATACACCATTTCTGTCGCTGCTATACACTAATCTATCCAAGTAGTTAGAAAAGATTAGTGAAAATTGAAATCACCAATCTACGAACCCTCATATTGCTGTCCTCAGTTGAAAAAACAAACAAGGTTACTACTTACTGATGATATATAAGCAGTAGGAAAGTGAGAAACAAACAAGGCGAAGTACTCTACAACTCTTAATAAGCAGGTTTAAACACAATATAGAAAGGCTCGGTCTGTATTGATTAGTCCAACTAAGTTCAGTGAGAATAAGCAATTCATTTGGGAAAGACAAAAAATAAACTGATTATGAACACTGTTAGCTTTCCTAAAGAGTAAATAGAACCTAGCCTACAGGGAAAAAAAAGTATTTCCCTGTGTGGTAAGGAGATACGACATTACTTTCATCCCAAAATTTAATGGCCATAAACAGGAAGTATATTACATTTATCACTGCACCTCAGTTGAGTTTTGTTTCATATATATAAATATAACAAAGGGCAAACAAATCATAGGAGGCCTTCTGTTCAGGCAGTTTATTGTATTATACAGCTAAACTACAAAAATAGGGAAAACCAGCTAAAATGAAGATCACACCATTTACATATGGACCTTTGAGAACTTACCTCGAGATGAATTTCTGTGACCACATTGTCATCTTTGTCATCCTGTTTCTTCATTGATTCAAGTCTAAACTGAGTCATTCATTATCTGGCTTGCGAAAAATCAAAGGAAACTCATCATCTTGTTCAGAGAAACTATGGTCTCTGCGCATACTCTTCAATGAGTGGTAAACCTGGTACATAGACCACCTATCCTTGGGTCGGGAAACAACACAATTACAAGCAATTTTCAGAAATTGTAGAATTTCATCGTCGTGTCCTTTTCCAGAGATATCCTTATCAATGGCATCCTTGTTTCGACCAGAACTAGAGAGTTGATTCACCCAATCCACAACATTACCCTTAAAACCTTCTTCAGCAGTGCCGACTTCAAGAGGCTTTTGCCCAGTCACCAACTCCAGGAGTACTATGCCAAATCCATAAACGTCCCCTTTCAGTGAAGCTACCATAGTACTTGGATACTCAGGAGCTATATAACCAAGCTCTCCCAAGTCTCCATTAACGAAACTGCTCTCATGAGAATCAGACGTCATAAGCTTTGCCAACCCAAAGTCCATTATCCTAGCATCAAAATCCTCATCAAGGAGAATCACATTGGAGCAGATGTTTTGGTGTATGATTGGAGGCTGGCAACCATGGTGAAGCCAAGCAAGTCCCCTTGCAGCACCCAAACCAATCCTGTATCTAGTTGGCCAATCCAATCCAGGGCCACTTCCATGTAACAAAGAATACAAAGTCCCATTCGACAAGTACTTATAGACCAGAAGCTTTTCCTCCTCCACAACACAGAACCCCAAAAGGGGTGCCAAATTCGGATGCCTCAGCTGTCCTAACCGGTTCATCTCCAAACGAAACTGCTTCTCCCCAAGTTTACAAGTACTAAGCCGCTTAATTGCCAGCGCCGACCCATCAGGCAGTAGAGCCTTGTAAGTAGTCCCAGTCCTAGTCGAAATGATCACATTTTCCTGGCTGAAATTATTCGTAGCCGCCATCAAATCCGCCAACTTAACTTTCACAAGCGGTTTCTGAAACAGCGAAACTTGCACCAGCCTATGAGCCCTCAACCTCTCCGCCCAATCCTCTCTCCCAACACCAAACCCTCCCTTCCTCCTCTTGTTCAGCCTCAAATGGTACCACCACCACAACCCCAAAGCCAACAACAAAGACGCCGCGGCGCCAAACACCCCAGCAGCAATTATAATAGCAAGATTCTTCTTACTCAATCCACCACACTTGTTAAGCGGCCCTCCACACAGCCCGCTATTCCCGGCAAAATCAGCCTTATCAAAACGCTGAAAAAACTGTGGTATAGCCCCACTCAACTGATTATTCGCCACAGAAAACTTCTTGAGCCTAGTAAAGCTAGAAAACTCATAAGGAACACCACCCGTAAGCTTATTATCCGAAAGGATCAGACCGTTCAAGAAAGTACACTTTTGCAAATCAGCCGGGATTGGACCCGTGAATCCATTCCCGGACAAATCCAAAGTGACCATGTACGGCAACCAAGCACACAAATCATTAGGGATCGCACCAGTGAGTTGGTTACCTGCTAGATCCAGATTCTGCAGACTAATGCAGTACTCAATCGACTTGGGAATCGTGCCCGACAGAGACATGTCCCTCAGCTCAAGGTTGTAGATTCGATTCTCGCGGTCGTTCCAGCAAGAAACACCCACAAAGTGGCAGATGAAGCCCACAGAGGCGTTGTTGAAGTCCCAAGAGGCGAGCTTTCCATCAGGGTCTTTGAAAGCTGCTTTGAGTCCCTTAAGACACTTGACGTCGTCTTCAACAATAGCTCCATAGCCAGAAAAGCAGCTCAAGAACAACAGGAGGGTGAAAACCCAGGTCGAACTTGAGCTCAACATAGTTCGGAAATGGAAATATGATCGGAAATGGAGATGTGGGTTGTGCGATTTGGGTCTAAAAGAGAAAAGGGTGTGGAGGAATGGTCAAAATTGCGCGTATTCTGAAAAGGGCCATTGACTTCTGACTCTCTCTCTCTAACTCTGTTAAACACTCAAGACAGGTTCTTTCAGGGAAAATGGGTCGAATTTAGGTGCTTTCTTTTCAGTAATTGAATTGCTAAATTCAAATCAAAGACTGAGAGTGAGAGGGGGTGATTGATTGAGAAACTTGCATTAGGGGGTGGCTAATTGTTTTGACTAAAAGATTAAAGCTTTTGTTTTAAGGCAGGGGTTTTGTAATTGATGGCTTTATTTTGACTAGGTCCACCAAGAATGGCTGAAACTGGAGTGGAAATTAATATACTTCTCAATTTATTATTATCTGGAGTAACTAATTTTGGTAACTTAAAAAAGAAGAAGAAAATTTGTAGTTTATGGAGTGAGGAATAGGCTGGCTTTTTGTGGATAGCCAATGAGGTTGAAGGAATATGCATCTTTGAGACTTTGACTCCCACTTGTCTTTTGGAATGGGTTTGAAAAACTAAAGTCTAAAACTTGGAAGATTATATATAATCTTATTCAACCTCACTAACCTTTATTTTATTATCTCAAAAAAAAAAACCTTTATTTTATTTGTAAGGTTTTTGTTACGAATAGATGCAAAATTTCCATAAAAAGGAAAAATAGTTGATAATAGAACGTAGTAAGTTTTAGATGGGATGCAAATAAATTAGAAAGTTATATGATGGACTAAATATTGTTTAGTCCTTGAGCTTTTGACTAAAAAAACACTTCAGTCCCTGACATTTTAATTTCACACGTTTAGTCCTTGTACTTCTCAATTTTGGACCAATAGGTCCTTTCTGTCACTCTCCGTCCAAAACATCCGTTAAATAGCTGACGTGACAACGTTTTCCCTCTAAAATGTCTATTCTACCCTCACTTATCTTTTTTTTTCCCTTCTGTTTATCTCTTTTATGTTTCTTTTCTTCTTTTTTCGTTTTTTGTCAATCGGTTCATCTCTTCTTCTTCTTCTTCCCTCTTCCAGCTATCTCTTCTTTCTTTTCTTCTTTTTTCGTTTTTTGTCAATCGGTTCATCTCTTCTTCTTCTTCTTCTTCTTCTTCCCTCTTCCAGCTATCTCTTATCCAGAACCCTCAACACGAGCAACAAGAGACAGAGCTGCAACCTTCCCCTTCTCCTTCAAAACGCTAACCATCTCGCTCACCCTAAACCGTAATCAACCGAATCCTTCTCACCCGAACCTCAAACCGTAGTCCCTTCTCAACCACCCACTCCTCGATTCGCTCGTTCTCCTCCACACCCTACTAGATCGTGAAGCCAACTCCACAGCGCACGCAAGACGATGCCTCCGAGGACCTGCACCTCTCCAGTGTCCTCATCCAAGACGAGGACGACGCCTTCGAGGTTTGATTCTTTTGTGGTTGATTTAGGGATTAAGGGTTTTAACTTGGGTTGTTTTGGATTGGGTCTCGATTTGAGAGTGGGGTAATGGTGTTTATGTTTTGGGTATATGGCTTGCCTTTGATTCTCTGTTTTATGAAACTCTGTGATTTGGGTATATGGCTTGCCTCTTTGGGTATATGGGTCTTCATCCAAGACTCTGTGATTTGGGTATATGGTGTTCTCATCTAAGACGAGGACGGTGTTGGAAACGCTGCAGATGAGGTCGTAGGGGGTGGAGCAGAGGACGGCATGGGGGGTGGAGCTGGAAGAAGGAAGAAGGAAGAAGAAGAGATAAATAGATTGACCAAAAAAACCAAAAAAAGCCCCAGATCGGATCATCTTCACCCCAGATGGATCATCTTCTCTCTCGGCCTCAATTTCCAGTTCGAATTGAGCTCCAAACAGCTGCTCCACCGTAGAGCACTCATCGACCCAAAAATTTATTTATGATAATCTAACCTTGTTGCTGATTTGGGTTTTATGATGGTAAATGGTATTGTTGTTCAAATTTGTGATTGAATTAGGCTCTGAACTGTATTTTGTGTCTGTTGTTTTCGATTTCGATTGCTTTTGGGGGTTTTGTAATGGTGAATGGTGTTGTTATTGATGAGATTGCATTAATATGATGTCCTTATCGTTCTCAATTATGCTAACATATATGTTGTATATGAATCAGTCCCTTCGATGTGGGTATAGAGGACAAGAAGAAGAGAGAGGAGGAAGGGAGGAAGATTGAGTAGGTGAAGGAGGAGAGAGAGAGGAAGAAGGAAAAAAGAAAAAAGAAAAATATATATATAATTATAAATAAAAAAAGGAAGTGAGGGTAGAATAGACATTTTAGAGAGAAAACGTTGCCACGTCAGCTACTTAACGGAGGTTTTGGACGGAAAGGACCTATTGGTCCAAAATTGAGAAGTACAAGGACTAAACGTGTGAAATTAAAAGACCAGGGACTGAAGTGTTTTTTAGTCAAAAGCTCAAGGACTAAACAGTATTTAGTCCTTATATGATATATTAATGTACTAATACATTAAATAGATTAAATTTCATATAAAGATGAACTGACTTCATATATTAGTAGATCAATTTTGTTTGATCTTGAATGAGTTTACCACTATATCGAGATAGTCTACTTCTTTTTTTTTTTGAAAGAAATGTGGATTTCATTAACTCATGCCAAAATGACCATTACATATCCTTCTGCTGCCTTCGACTAGACAGATCAAGAAGTTGTAGTAAGAGAACTACTGTGATACATAGAAACAGACCACCTATATTCGAACTAACCGCTCACTTATTTAAAAGCGAGCCTATAAACTATGGAGAATAGCAAGACATAGTAAATAGGCCCCTACCACAATTACCTATATCGTTTCCTTGCCCTTAGAACTAGGGCTAGGAGGATTATACACACCAATCTTTGAACCAGGCCCAAGACAGGCCCAATCCCAAACCCAAATCCCAGTGTCTTGATTGATGAGCCCTAGACCATTTTGAGGCTTCGTCGGCGTTGTGCCATTGCACTTCCCGAGTGGGATCAAGTTTTCCAAGCCAGCAAAGAAAAAAAAGAGGCCAAAGAATCCAGCCTGACCCTGCAGCAGTCTCCACCGACCTCCGTCGCGGATCCCCTTATGGTGCGCAAATCGAAGAAACCATTTACGCAGGCAAGTTAGACCCACCCACCGCTCAATGAGTGATCGATGGCCTGTGAGGGTGGAACGCCAGTAGCCCAAAAAAGCATTCCAATTTACTATGGGCACCCCCAAAAGAGTTACCTATGCTCTTAGCCAGGATGCCGGATCGACAACTACCTGCATCTCAACCATCTTTATCGCTGCACCAGGTTCAACGCCACCGCCACCATGGATCGCCTTCATGCCATCATAACTACTACTATTAAAAGCCGGCCGAATCACCGGAATTCCCTTCCAAATGGCAGCAAACATATCCAACCCGGGTATAATCCAGTTCTGCCTCAGGACGCCTTCAAAGATCAGCAGCGACCAGGCAAACTGATGGAGGCCACCAGCCCGAGGTAGGGACCAGATGCTCCACCATGTCCAGTACCAACAGAAGTAGATCGAGGCTGTTGGGATTGAAGAGGAAAAGAAATTGATGATGAGGATTGGATAATGCGGACGACCAGACGCACGCGTCCTGATATGTCAACAAGGCCGAAGCTGCTGTGATCGATGCTGCAACAAGGTTGTAGCGTTAGGGTAAGCGCAATGAGGAGCGCCGTTAGAGAGAGAATAGGGTTTTCCATCGAGATACTTCTATATCAAACTAATCTACTTAATGTACCATAAATGATTTAAAAGAAATTTACTCGTTCATTCTATCTTATATGTAGTAATCTATTACTTTCAAGTCTATGACTTTCGATTTGATTTGTTTTGGATACAATAAATTTCATTTGGCCTAAGATAAACGAGTATATCTCGTTGGGTAAGTGACCTTTAATTTGATTCATTTTAGACAAAGATGATTTTCGAAGGGTAACTCAAGAATGAATTATTTGGATTATAAAAGTCATGATTAAAAATATGTTTATCGGAAGAACAGGTAATTCTAATAACTTTTCATGAAAAGTTATAATTTATCCATAGTTGTTTTTCAAGGACACTCCAAATAATTTGCTCACCTTTTTACTGGACAAAAAATGATGTGGTTATACATTTAACTCTCTATCCATACTGAAAGAAAGTTTCAAGTATACATAACATAATTGCTAATTGATAGGAGCATATTTATGCAACGTTATTATTATTTAACCCTATGCTTTTCTTTGTTAGTTTATATTATTTTTAGCTGATTTGTTTGTTTTTGTGTTTATTAGGTTTTCCAAAGCAAATTAGGAAAAGAAGGCTTAAAGAAGGAAAGTGCGTGGAATTTTGATTCAACAAGGATTTTCGATGGATTATGACTTTTATTTGAAGCAAAGAGTTAGAGATCCACAAGGAAACAAAGTGGAAGAGTTTTAAGACGGAATAAAAGGTTTTTAGAAGTCACAATCAAGGGCTACAACGCAGAGGAGAAGCAAGAAACCATTGAAGCAACTCTTAAGTTCGGAGCCCAGAAACGATCAATCGCTGGCATGAGTTAACAAGTGATAAATTTGCATTCATTGTAATAAGTTGAATCCATCAATCCATATGTCTATATTAACAAAAAAAAATAAAAGTTGATCGGCTAACCAATTATTGGGAAGGTGGTAATTAGTGAGGTATTCTACAGTACATTTTATGGAATACTGAAACTACGCAGTTAATAGTCGACGGATTTGTAATACTTGCAACTTCTAGAATTTTGTTTCAATACTCCGAAATATTAGAGAATTTTCATTAATTAATGATACAATTATGTTGTATGAATTGTCCGACACGTCAATCTCAATCATAATGCATTGATGAGTCAAACATATTAACGAGACTGCTGCTACTGGAGGAATTGATAATCAAACACGACGTGATCGTTAATTCGAGTTTCTTCTTTTCAGATCATGAAACACGCACACCAAAGACCCCGACTCATGTTAGTAGGGACATGTGGGCGGTGTCCAGGTTTGCATACTCAGTATGCCTTGTCTGCCCTAGTGAGGCAATGGATCATGCATTGGTTGTAACCTCCTGGTGGCAGGATAAAACGACGTGTCTTCGGTTTTATTTCCGATCGGCAGCATATTGGGAAAGCAATTACTTTATCGGTACTATGACACTGCTTTAACTTTCTGATATGTCATCGTTATTGTAAAGCAAATGGAGTAGTCAGTATGACACTCTTTGCTATTAGGTGCATGTTTGAATACATTATTATTGTAGAGACTCTTGTTATTATTCAGGAGGTTCTCTTGAGGCTGTTATTATTCAACAACCCCCCTTATTTAAAAAAAAAAAAAAAGGACTCATCCGCTACGCCACGCCGGTCGGTTCAAATTTTAAAACTACTGACCGCGCGTTTTAGAAAAGAAACAGAAAAAGAAATAAGGAAAGAAAACCAAACGACCCGCGTTGCTCGCCTAAACTACTCTACCGCTTTTTATTTCCCGGTGGGGCCCACTTCCTCCTCCTTTGCGCGCCTTTCGCTGTCGGCGAAATGACGAAACCAACCCCCAATCATTTGGGTAGTTGAACGAAACGGCATCCCCTCTCCCACTATCCGATGTCGTTTCGTTAACCCCCGCCCTCATAGATCCCCGTCCTTATCCAGAAAATGCCAGAGAAGTCCCCAACGAGACGCAGTGAGGGAATCGTAATTCAAACCCAAGTCCAGGGGCATAAGAGTAAATTCGAGAGACTTTCAGTTTTTTCCTAACAGAAACGAGCACACGCCAAACAAACACACTCACAGAGTCCGGTGGGTGGTCCGAAAGAAGAAGAAGAAGAAGAAGGATCCGCGATGGAACACGAGCCGGAGGTGAATTTCCCGAAATGCCCCTCTACCTAACCGCCACCGCAACCGCCGTCCTCCGGCGGTTCGAAAGCGCGGCGGCGATTTCGAATCTTTCGTTTTTTGATTTTGAGAATCGGGAAGTTCTGATTTGGTTTTTGGATGCAGAAAATGGCGGCGCTTAAGAAGGCGTACGCGGACATGATTCTCAACACGGCGAAGGAAGCGGCGGCGAGAGTAATGGCGGCGGAGCGGAAGGCTCTTCGGTTCGAGCACGATCTGCGTAGTAGTAAAGACGAGGCGCTTCAGATGCTGGTCCGATTGAAGCAGATGATCGATTCCAAGGTGTTCGGTTTTTGAAATTTTGTGATTGCTTGAAATTTTGTCTTGCTGCGAGTTTTGATGGATCCTCCGATTCTTAGTTGCTAAAGAAGTGAACTTTGAAGATTGCTCAAGTTTTGTAATTTGGTGTTTTTTTTTTTTTTTTTGGTTCAAGCAATGCTCTAGTTTCCGAAATGTTATGCCTGTTAGTTGCTGCTTACTGTTGAACTTTAGCTCCAAACATATTGATTACACTGTGTTGATCTCATCTATCACACACATTTTGATCTTTCTTTGATATGTGTCGCCGTCTAGTTTTAGATTTCCCACTTTCTGATGTGTGATAGTGTACAAGTACCTTCCCTGGTATTGCTTGTTAGTTCTTTTGACTCTGTGCCGTGGTGTGATACTACGATACGGTAACATTTTCGTAAGGACATGCTCTTTGTTATCATTTGCCTTCAATACCTGTTGAAAATTAATAAAAGAATCTGTATCTCTCCATGGAATGTTTGTTTTACAGTTGTTTGCTTGGAATGATGCATCTTAGTTTATGAGAACTCATCTGGGAGATCTTGAACGACTGGTTTACTTACTCTTGTGCAGTATATTTAGTCATTTGTTTCTTTTGCTGCAAGTGCCCGCTTGCATATAGTTTTTACATTTAGATGAAATTGATCAACATTTTCATTGACGCAGACAAGTGAAGCACAGATTACATCCTTGAAACAAGAAAGAAAGATTGAAGAGCTTGAAGCGCAGCTCTATGAGGCGGAGGATATCATAACTGACCTAAGATCAGAGTTGAAACAAGCATGGGGTGAATTAGAGAGGGTGAATCCCAACCAAGTGCAGCCTTTGAATGGACAAACCATAAGGGAAGATGCCTCATTTTCCGGAAATGTGACACCTGAGCCCATCAAACTCTCTCCTTCAGGTTTAGGGAATGAAGATGCTCCAAGTTCTGGCCTGAAGAACATTCCAGTGATTAGAGGTCTGGACCATGAGGTCTGTAATGGAATAGAACAAACTGAGCAGTTGAGTGTTTGTGATTTGGACAAATTTTATGCCCCTGTCTCTGACTTTGACTCAATAATTATGAGAAGTAAGGAGCCTGAGCTGCTCAGAAATGGATGTACACAGAGAGTTCGCGCTTTTGAAAGAAACTCATTTGATGATAAAGTGCCGCTTTCTGGATATGAGGACAATCAGAAGTCTCAGAGCAAGAATGAGTTGATAGTCAAAACAAGTGACAATGGCATGGAAGTAGTTAAGAAACCATCTTTAGGAGAAACCAAAACCCCTGTTAAAGTCCGCACAATACGAAGAAGGAAGACTCAATTTGGGAAAGACAAAACCTCACACCAATATTGTCCTAGTCAACTCATGAGATCACGTCAACCTTCTTCAGTCAATGGGAATGACAGATCCCATGAAGATGCGTGTATTGCGCCCTCATTCAATGCCAAAAGTGAGGACATCACGAGAAGTTCCAGTGGGATGGAAGAGAAATTGTGGCATAGTAGATGCCATCCTATAGATGGTAAGATCATTCAGAAGGGCAAAAGGAAAAGGAAAATGCAAAGTAAGGATGGCATTAGTACCTCATTCACGAGTACTGGACAGCCATCTCCTGTTCTTTCCCGCTGCAGGACTTTCGCATACTTAATCAATGGTGATGTTAAATCATGTGAAGATCGACCAAACACAGCTGAAAAGAATGAAGCTAAGTTGAAGCCGCTGCCCCGACTGGATCCGGGAAGGACATTAATTAGAAGTGATGTGGATCCTATATCAGGTTCAACTAGTGTTAAAGTCAGCATCAAGGGGATCAGTAAATGTGGACCTGTCCAGAATGATCCAGACAAAGGCAGTGAGTTGATTGGCATGCCTGTTTTGATAAAGCAGGGAAAGGATGTTGTGGAGAATTCAGAGGCTCCGAGTTCTGAATTTAGCCTTGGTACTGATATTGTATCAGGGATGAATTCTGAAATAACAGATGTGAAAGTATCAGAACAATCAAGTGAATCTCCTAGTCACGTGGACAACAGTAAACTTCTCAAGTACACTTTCCAGAGGAAGCGCAAGAATTACTCAAGCAACCCTGGTGAAACTGTTTCATTTGAGGAGAACACTTCTAAGAGGAGGGCGGAAGAGAGAGAATCTATTGTACCACAGCCACAGATGACAAATGAATCATCTAGGGACAGTCGGCGGCTGGCCCAGGTTGCTCGACAGGTTGGCTATAACTTTTAACTGCACTTAATATATCCCCTTCTTCCAGTACCTCAATGTGCCGAAGGAGACTTTAATTCAAAATTAGTTTAAAGTTCATTTTTCCATGGCTAGAGAATCATAAAAAGATTGATGAGGGTGGGGATTTTGCCACTTAACGAGTAGAATTTATCTCATATCTATTATGTGCTTTGATATGTATGTGGTGACTGGTTTTCTAAATTTCCAGTATATGCTTGTTGAGTTACTGCTTGGGGATGATTGATAATTTGACATCTCTTCATTTTTCATTCATTGGCAGCTCATATCATTGTCTGGGAAGAGATGGTACAAATAATGGTGACTTCCAAAATCCAACGAGCGTAATTGGATTTTGAAGTTTGGGTTACTTCTGGTAAAGAATGTGGACCGAGAGTGGAGCAGCTAAAGGAACAGTGGAGCCGCATAATTGGGAAATGGCGGGAGGTGCTTAATTGTTCAAGGGCTTTGGAACGGTATGGGGGGTAGTAGAAAGTTTATGCAGAATCAGGGTTGAAAAATTAAGAGCTTTGGGTGGTTTTTAGAAGTTTTTTGGTGGGGTTTGGTACTCCTTCATTTGGGAGATTAACATTTTTGGGAGCAGAGGAATAATGCTATAAGTTATCATATTATTATTCGTAATAAGTTCAAATTATGCATGGGTTAGGCCTTTAAAGGGTATTCTCTTGGATAGCATGGTATCAAATCAACCCAATGAACATAAGTAATAGAATCTGTGCTTCTTGTAGAACCAATCCTTCAGGCTTCAGCTCTGAGTTTCTGACTCGGTTGCTTTTCTGGGCCAATAGACTTGTTTAAAAACTATCTGCATCAGGTGAACATCCACACACCTTAGTAACATGATCATTCAAATACAACGGGAGTTCCCGGAGTCATGTCCACAGACGTCGCAAGCTCTTGTTTATAGACACCCATGTATTCGAAAGTGTCATGTCTCATCCAAATTGATGGGATCTCACCAATCTCGTACATTTGTGAGGCGTAAAGCCAATTACAATAAGTTTAATAGCAGATTAAAAACTCCTACTCTATGTTCTGTGCTGATCTTTTCGTTTACGTTCATCAGATGTGCCCGACTTGTATCCGTTCTCCTGACCTTCAAAGTTCAAACTCAATCGAATGAAGAGAAATCAACATGTTATGCAGTATAACTGTATGATAAGCAATGAGTGCGACCAATATAAAGAAAAAAGGGAAAAGAAAAGAGAAGAAGATAGCAAAAATATGTATTGTGTTATGAAATATGTGTTCCGAGGAGTCGAGGACTGGTTGTTGTTTAACTCCATTATAGTGACGCCCACAGCAAAAAAATTCGACTAGTGGGCACTTGGAGAGAGCTTATGCTCTTTTCAGTCCCCGTTCCAACCAAGAAGTCTTTATATGCAATTAGTTGAAAAGAGTTTGAATGAAATTTTCTTTTTAATAGAAAAAAGAAAAATTCTTCCCTTGTTATGTTAATTATGGTCACTGACTCGCCATTATCCATAGCTCACAAGTCTTTTTTCTACGTAACATGAGCATCATCTCCTAAAGTTGAAAATGTCAATAGGGAAGCAGTATAATCCTATAATAATGACCTGCCTATAGGGCCGTTAGAAAAAATCATTACGCAGAGTACACAAAATAAGCACACTCTAAGGCCATGTTTGGTTGGTGGAAAAGAAACATTTTCCTTTCCTTTGGGAAAGTGATTCCTAAGGGGGGGTGGAGGAACCAATTTCCTCCACTTTTTGTCTTTTTCCTTTCCTTTGGGAACCACTTTCCCTTCCTTGGCTGTCCCAAATGCAAAAAAGGTAAGTGTTTCCTTTCTCAATGCCCAGATTCCACCAACCAAACATGGCCTAAGGGAAAGTGATTCCTGAGGGGGGGAGGAACCAATTTCCTCCACTTTTTCCTTTCCTTTGGGAACCACTTTCCCTTCCTTGGCTGTCCCAAACGCAGGAAAGGAAAGTGTTTCCTTTCCCAATGCCCAGATTCCACCAACCAAACATGGCCTAAGAGAAGTGTACCTCTATGTACACAGTACACCCCTATCACACCCACATTTTTGTGATGAAGCGCAAAAATAAAAAAACAGAATAACTCCGAAATTAAATAAAACTACCTATGAAACTACTTATTTTTTGTCGGTCTTCATCTGTTTTTTGCAAAAAGATGAAGGCTCAACACAAGGGGGAAAAATAAAAACAAAAGGACTACATGGACTCAGCAACCAACCCAAATTAATCCCCAATTCCAGCTTTAGATCTCATGAGGCCCAATTCGGAGAAGCCCTAGCCAACCAAGCACAGCCGTCAGGATTAGTACTGCCTCCTCCTCCTCCTCCTCCTCCTCCTAAATAGCCACCAACGTCCCCGGAGACGTTGCCGCCGCTAAAAAGACCTCCGCTGCACCTCTCATCTTGTAAACTTCCCATTATATACTGAGGAGCTTTGTGGAATTAAATTAATTGAAAAAAAAAAAAAAAAACTCCAATTTATGTTTTTATTGAAAAATTGATATATTCAGTGCATTGCGATTTGTGAACCCAAAGTTACATATTCTTAGAAATATAATGCCACCCATGTTTATTTATCTAGAAGGACAAAATTTTATAATCGAAAGCAAATCCATACAAAAGCCAAGTGGAGAAAAGAAAAAAGGGATCGGTGACAATATTATTAGCACCACTGCCATTAGTTTATGCAATTAGTCGGCTTGAAGGATACCACATTTCTATCCAAATCATAACCAACCAAGAAATTTCCCATAAGATTGTTTCCATATATACCAAATGTGTCCTCAGTGATGCCCAGCGTAGTGCTGTTCGCCATTCCAAAGCAGGCTTTACCATTTTTATCTTGAAAAAATATTTGTTCCGTCCTAAACTGCAATTTGTTGTCACCCTCAAAATGAATAGTCACATTTAGTTCTTCTGAAATCGTACCCTTGATGCAAAATAGACCAGAAGTATTATACCCATCAGTTGTAATGAACGGCTCCAATTTCGGATCAAGTGTCTCATTCAGATGAGTTACCAGCCTGTCAAAAAGATCTTGAGGTATGAATGTCCAAGTTGTGCCTGAGTCGATCGCCATGGTACCATTCTCAAGCGATGTCCCTATTGGCTTAAACTCAAAAAATTTATTTCCTATGGTAATTCCTTTTACTCTTACAGTATAAAGAAATTGACGTGATTTCGTTTCGACCAAAGGTATTGACACTATATTTTCACCCAAAACTTCACTCCCATTTCCAAAATTGATCCTGCTTTCAATTCCAGGATAAATATCATGACTGTAGGCCTCATCATATGGCCCTTGGGCCCAAAGCCCGCCCGGCCCGACCCGACCCTTTCTCAATTAGGGTAGGGTATGGGTCATACAAAAGAAACCCGGCCCTACCCTACGGCCCGGCCCGACCCTTAAAGCCCGGCCCTAACCCAGCCCTAAAATTTATATTTTTTTTTTGTTTTTTTTTTTTCTATTATATGTGTATAAAACTATAGAACTTGTATTAAATTATTTGAATCTGCTATATCAGAAAATGGGTCTTTTATCTTGAGTCTGTCCATTTGAGGCCCAAAGTATGAAGCCCAGCTCCAAGAGTCCAACTATCCAAGCCTAACTCAAGTCTTCAATACGGCAAAAGCCGCAAAACCTAGACTCTATCGAGGACTCGAGGTCTTCATCCGCCTCTCTCTCAAAACCCTCTCTTCCTTCAGACAGCAAAAGCAAACCTATACTCCTCCGTCGCCGGTAAACAGCTCCGCCTCAGGTGTGGACGCTCTGCATCGCTGGAAGCAGGTTACCGGTCATCTTCGCGTCGTTGAAGGTTCCCGGTCATCGCTCTACTGATATTCATTTTGCTCTCGTTGCTGATCTGACCATGTCTCTCTGTCTGATTTTGCAGTCCCCATGTTTCTCGTCTCTCCAACAATGATGGCACTGATCCAAAACTCTTCTGAGCAGCTGAATGCGGAGCAGAGCAAGGGCTGGTGGATCAAAAGCAAATATGTCCAAAACTCAGGTATTGAACTCTTCCTCTCTTTTGTCATTTTCTTTTATGTCAGTTAATTATATTGATGTTGTTGTGAAGATGGCGTGTGGCTTTGGAGGAAGAGAAGAAAAAACAGAGGACTTTGACGGATGGGGTGACGTCGGCGGTGGTCAACACCTATCCACTTAGCATTTGTTTTGTTTGTGTTAAAATTGAGGTTTCAGGTTCTTTGTTTGGTTGCCATGAAAGATAGAACTGATGAAGTCATGAAGACATGATCAGTTTTTGTATCAAAATGTCAAACATTGCTTCATTTTTTGTAGCCTCAGTGACTTAGTGCCTCTCTGCAATTTCATTTCAATTTCAAGTCTACTACTTGATCAGTAAGAATGTAGTTAGTTTATGCATGTGAGATTTGTAGATATTTGTAATTAAATCAGGTTCTCAAATCTCAAGTATTCAGTTTCATAAATCTAAGCACCGCCGCTTTTTTTGAGCGTCGCTGCCCTCATTGCGTCCTGCTATTGCTATACTGCTTCCATGCAGCCGATCAACATCCTTGTGTGGAATTGTAGAGGTATTGCGAACAGAGAAACTCAGCATGCCTTGGTGGATCTAGTTAGAGCGAAGAGGCCGAGTCTTATTTTCTTGGCAGAAACCCTAGCACAACCAAACATCATTGACTCCCTCACTAGGCGTCTAGGATTTAAAGGACATATATGTTTCGTTCAAGACAATGAAGTCCAGTCTCAAGGAGTGGCGCTGATATGGAACCAAGATCTGCATGCTAATATGCGTTCATACTCTCCAAATCACATTGATACAGACATCAGCACAGCACCAGGAGGGCCAGCTTTATGGCGTTTTACTGGAATATACGGAGTTGCATCCCGGACGGAGAGACGTCGCACCCGGGATCTAATCGAATCCTTGGCAGCGGAGACATGTTCCTTGCCTTGGATCATGGCGGGTGATTTCAATGAGATCATGAGCAATATAGACAAATCAGGGGGTGCTCCGCGTGCTGAGGCACCAATGCTCCGCTTCCTGCAAACAATATCGAACAGTGGCCTTTATGATATGGGTTTTGTTGGGCTGCTTGGGTTTTTAAGTTTTAATTTGGTTTTTTTAGTTATTATCCTACTCATGTCTTAATTCTTATGAATTTCTGACTTTGAGGGATTTGTTGCCTGCCCTTGGCTTTATTTGGGCCTCCATATGCCTTTTGGCTTTATGAATATCAGTTTCACGACCAAAAAAAACAAACAACAAGGCACATGAATTATCACTTGTTAAGAATCCAGATTGAAATTGCGAAATCAGAAAAGCAACCAAGAGAATGAACATGATTCACTGCTGCGCCTGGTGGGTGATGTCTGCTGGTAATGTAGGGTCATTTTCTGATGATGGTTCATGAATGGGGAGGGTATATATCCAACAGATCAAACACTATGCACCAACAGATCCCCAACAGCAACAGCACAAGGCGTGCTTTTCGACCTTCACGTCTGATTTCATTGCTCTCTTTTTATGAGGCACGTCTGCCAAATCCTCCTCCTTTCCAACTGTTCTGTTTCATTCTTTCTGTTCGAGAAAGAAAGCCATAATTCCGTACGAGATTCCTACTTTCAAGATCGGAAGTTTTTTATTGGTGAGCAAGAAAATTTAAGTTTTTTATTATTTATGAACTACTTTAATTTACGACTTATAAGAAATCATAATTTAAATAATAAGGTGTCATGATTTAAATTTTTTTATTTTATTTTTTTAAGTATTATTTTTCTTGCATGTATATCATACAGTAATATGTAAATTTTCTCCAAATAGTATCTTTTCTTTTCTAGAGAGATTGAGAGCTTGGATTGCAAGAAACCTTTGTAATTCACTCAAGAAAGAGAAAAGGAGAAGAAAAAAAATCAGAGAAAAAAAAAACCTCATCAGCTCATCTGGTAATAGAATGATATGATATGTTATCATATACATATGGGATTTTAATCTGCACAATATAATGATGAGCCCTAAATCCCTAATTAATGACTTTTGTTTGGGCACCCCAAGTGTTCAAGCCACCCCCAAATGCCTAAAACATGAGCAAACTTCCATGGCTAAATCCAAGGTTGGAGAAATGATATGGTTGCCGGGTGATGTAGTGATGCAGAGCTTGCAGGCTTTCAGGATTTATGTCTGCTTGTCTCCCCAAGCAGCTTCAACGCTACCCGTCACGTCTCTCTGCTCAGCACAGCTGGCTCCTCAAAAGTGGAGCGCACTAAAAAATCCACTCGAAACCCTACCCTTTTAGCAAACCAAAACCAAGTATGCACAGGATAAGAGCTCCTTCCTTTTAATATAAAAAACCAGTACATCACCATCTCAATTCTCAAGCACACAACAATGGAGAAGAGAAGAGAGTTGAGTGGGAGATCAGTAACGAAGCAAAGAGAGCTTCTTCAAGTTCAAGACTATGTCATGCACATGGTTTTGCTCACCGCCGGAGCATCTGTGTCGGTTTTGATGGTGTTTCTCATGGAGCAGTGGCGGGCGTGGGTGTTCATCGTTCTCAACCTCGTCCTCTTAGCCATTCTTTTCACTTCAGTCTCGTCCACCTCAGATGAAAATCAAGAACGCAAAAACAGCAACGACGAGGCAGATCGAGTTCCGGTCAAAGTTGAAATGAAGAAGGAGATGAGGCAATGTAGGTGGCCACCGACGCAAGTTGATCAAGAAGAGGTTAAAGAATGTGATGAGGAAGAGTGGTTCGAAGTTGAAGACAAGCCGGAGGAGGAGGAGGTTCCGAAGCTGTCAAAGGAGGCTCTGAATGAGAGAGTGGAAGCTTTCATTGTTATGTTCCGGCAGCATTTGGTTTCAGATGCAAGAAATTGAGTGTAAAATTAGGGGTCAATTGTTTGATCCATGTGTTCAAAATCGGCGTTAAAGTGCATTTTGATGCCCAAATATTCATAATTTTTTTTAATGTCTCTGGACAAACATACTTAGCGATTTCTATGTCTCTTGTTTTCATTGATTACTACATTCTAAAATTTAACATGCTTGCATTCTCAAAAAAAAAAAAAAAAAAAAAAAAAAAAATTAACATGCTTGTTTTGGATAATATAAACAAATAAGAGAGGGTACCATCTGATACAAGTTGCAGAATCTTAGCTTTTCGTTTTCGGTAGAAGTTTTTGAATTTGGGTAGCTCTACGGTTCCACAACATAACAAAGTACTCAATTATATCAAAAAGAGAAAAATTCAGCTACCCTCCCCACACTATGCTGCCAAGGCCAATTTGATACCCGAACTCTCAAAAGTATCAATGTGATACCCAAACACATATTTTGACACCAACGTGATACTTCCGTCCAAAATTTCTGACGGCGCCGTTTCTTTGCTGACGTGGCAAGCATGTGAAGACCAAAAATAAAGAAAAAGACCAATTTGCCCTTTTCTTTTGTTAATTGTTTTTTTTGGGGAGTGAAATTTGCACTCCCCTTTTTTTTTCCTTCTTCTTCATCTTCTTATTCCTTCTTCTCAGATGATCTGGGGACTTTCCCAGAAAACTTGGAATCATCATCATCAGGAGAGTCGATGATGCTTAAGCCTACTTTACTACTACCCCAGCTCCTCATTCGCAGATCGAGAAGGCGAACGAGACAGGTCTGACGACGGGTGTGGGCTCGGATCTGGTCGGCGACCGGCGAAGCAACTGGGGAGTCGAATGAACTGTTGGTCCCAATGGGCTCGGGTTTTGTGGTGGTTCGGAGTCTGAGTTGGGGTGGGGGTGGTTGTTGTCGGAGTCGGCGTCGGAGAGGCCGATGAATTCCCAGAGAGACTTGATCAGAGTCTTCGAATTGCAAGAATTGGAGGACGACCCTCGCAACTGGGCCCGCCTCCGTCATCTCCGATCTTGTCTCCGCCGCCTCCTCCGAGCCTCCGGGCGGCTGGTCCTCCCTCCACAAGCTCGCTGTCTTCTGCCCCAGCCTCCTCCAATCCGGCGTCCTCTTCGAGATAATGATTTCAGCATCGAACACGAGCTCAGCCTGATGACACTTACCGCCCCTAATCCCAATCGGAGCCCTCCTCCAGCCACCCATAATTTCCAATTCACTGGATTCATCAATCCCTCTTCTTCTATTTTTTTTTTTTTGCTCTGCATATTTTGTGTCCGTGTTGCCTTTCTGTTCTGCTTTTTTGGGTTTCTGAGGATTTTTGGTGATTCTGGAATAGGCCCCCAAAGTTTGATTCTTTTGCTTGAATAGTTTTTATTGACAAAGAACGAGACTTTGACATGTTTGATGATCGTTTTTTTGTTTCTGTGCAATGCAAAAGCTTTGTTTTTTTTTGGTTTGTAGTTTATTGTGTGGTGATTTTGATTCTGGGTTTTGAGAAGTAGAGTTTAGGCTGATAATTGGGAGAGAGAGCTCTTCTTCAGTTGGGAGAGAGAGCTCTGTTCATGGGCATAAGAGGAGCTGGGGTAGTTTGAACTCGTGGAGCGTCTTTCCGTCTGAACCACAAGGCTAGAGGATCACCATCGCCCCCTGAAATCCGTTTGAGATGGCGGCGACGGAGCCCAAGGCAGTGACTGAGGTCGCCAAGATGGACCTGTTCGAAGACGATGACGAGTTCGAAGAGTTTGAAATCAATGAAGAATGGGAGGACAAAGAGGAAGGCAAGGAAGTGACACAACAGTGGGAGGATGACTGGGATGATGATGACGTTAATGATGACTTCTCTCTGCAGCTGAGGAGGGAACTGGAAAACAACACTGAGAAGAAAGATTAGTCTGCAGGCTCAGTCATTTGCTCATCCCTTTCTGTTCTCTGCACCATATGAGTTGGTTGAAGTTGAGATGGGTTTGCTTGATTTTCTTTTCAAACCATCAGATGCCTGTTAGAGACATACGATGTTGTTGACATTTCTAATGAAGTTCTGTATTAAAGATTCTGTAGTTTGAGTTCTTAAGTCTTTTCGACTTCCCCTAAACGTTGTTAACTAGCAGTTGATCATTTGGTTAATTTCGTATAGAGCAGTTTGCAAGTGCTTGCATTCTATGGCTTGGTCTTAATAGGGAGGAAGTGAGATAATTCCTTTCTATAATAATATTATCATGAATATGAAAAAAAAAAAAAAAAAAAAGGAGCTGGGGTAGTAGTAAAGTAGGCTTAAGCATCATCGACTCACCTGATGATGATGATTCCAAGTTTTCTGGGAAAGTCCCCAGATCATCTGAGAAGAAGGAATAAGAAGATGAAGAAGAAGGAAAAAAAAACAATTAACAAAAGAAAAGGGCAAATTGGTCTTCTTCTTTATTTTTGGTCTTCACGTGCTTGCCACGTCAGCAAAGAAACGGCGCTGTCAGAAATTTTGGACGGAAGTATCACGTTGGTGTCAAAATATGTGTTTGGGTATCACATTGATACTTTTGAGAGTTCGGGTATCAAATTGGCCTTGGCAGCATAGTGTGGGGAGGGTAGCTGAATTTTTCTCTATCAAAAATGAAATTAAAGAGAACTTCTATTATGTTTATTTTTTTCTCTTTCGATTAAGAAAGAAAAATTTGCAAACTAAATTCTCTGACACAACCAAAACTTATATTAAATAAAAGGCATCATTACAAGCAAACAAGGGTAATTACCTCTAAGCAGCAAGGTGGTATGCTTGGAGGAACCCGGTTGAGCTTGAATGCAAGGTGTTTGATGTCCTGAGAACTTCTATTATGTTTGGGAACATCACCTCTAAATGACTAAATCTTTTAGTCAATTTTCTTCACTGAATTTATAAGTTTGAAAAACTGAAAGACCATGGTAAAAATTTTAAAGATAAATAACTAAAAAAGAAAGTCTTTCTATTGTCTACACCTACACTTATGTTATTAGAGATTATAAAAATGATCCTCCAAAAAAGACAAATACGGAAGGTATACGCCTCGACATCTCATTATTATTGAAATGGAAAGGTATCTACAAAAGATCAAATTTACTATCTTCTAATTCTGAGTTCACTGTTCATCGGCTTATGAACAGTGACGGCTCGAGCCGAGCCATGATATGAAAAAGTCATTTTTGCCCCTGCCTCCTGTCTCTTGCGTCGCCACCTGCCGCACTGCTCGGTGCTATCGTGTCTTGGCCTCTTCGCTCCACAGAGAGAGAGAGATAGGGAGGAAAGTGGTGGTGTTGGTTACGATTTACAAACTCGGATTCCATCTTCCTTGCTGCGACGTTCTTTTTGTCCTCTGATTAGTCGCTGGGTTAGAGTTCCACAGATATTGTTTTACCCGCATCTAAGGATTACCTGTCAATCTGCGAAGCCGTGGTGTTGGTTTGCCACTGCGTGTTTGCCGAAGAGAACGAGTGAGAGAGAGAGAGGTATATTCTGTGCTTGCATGCCGATGGCTTCAGCCCCTATCTCTCTCTCTCCCCTTGCCGGGAGAACCGTCGATTACTGGCCTTGCTCAGAAAGCGGAGGATATGACTCCGATGATTCGGTTAAGGACCTGAGTTACAACACTCTTGAAGAAACCCATGCCCTGTCCTTGAAGCTCTCTATCAACAGTAATTCCAAGGCCAGGTGAGTTTTATTGATTTATGACTCTGAGGATAATAATTTATGATTTAAGATTTGAAATTTAAGTGTATTGTGAAGTTATTGATCTTGAAAAAAAAACCTTGATGGGCAGTAGATGATTGTGCCTAAGCTTAATCGGAATGATGTTGAAAGCTATGAACATGTCCAGAAGATGGTTCAAGGTAAACCCTTTTGAGCAATTTCAGAAAGAGAAGACAAAGCTGCCCATTGTGCATATCCTTCATATCCTATTAATAGCAGCAAAATGATAGAAAAAATGGTCATGTTCAATTTTATGGTGTACTCATGAAACTTCTTCATTGTTTGGTGACAGACAAGGGATCTCCGATTACACAACCACTTCCCAAACCAGGTATAATATTGATGCCTTCTGCAATTAGATTGAGCATGAGTTACATAATTATCTGAATACTAAGCAATGAAAATTTGAGTTAGTGTTTGCATTCCTCTTTGAAATGCCGTGAGGGCATATGGCATGGTTGGTCCAGATTGAACAAAAAGATTTTAAGGTAAATCGTGCAAGCGGAGGGAGGACAATCAATTGGTAACATTACCGTCTTGCATCTGTGTGGTCTTCTTAGGTTCTTACAGTTCCGTACTCTTACCAATACAGTGTTGACAAATTCGATTGGAACATTTGGGTTTTCTATTTTGATCCATATCACTGTTATGCTACATTTGTTTCTATCTGCATTACATTTTTGCATGTTGAACAGACAGCTATTAATCAATGACTAAATGAATGTTTTCCAAATGAAACACACTTTTACTATTCACTCAAAGCAGATATATTGTGCTTTATGTTTAACCATAGACATCCTATGTTTCTAAGCTTTTCAGTTTCAGTGTTTTCCATACTTTTCAAATCAAATTTTTACAATGATACATAATTTCAAATCAACTAAGATTAAATTTATGTTAATTGTAGTGATTAGCCTTTCATATAATAAAATTGAGAATCGATTGGCGTTTCAAATTGCCTATTGGTATTCACTTTTAAAAAAATGCTTCCTATCTTCATGATCCGATAGTAGTCCGAAATACTTTTAGCTGTTATATATGTCTTCTATATGAACAATGCAGCCATCTTCTCCTTATCGTATATTGTCATCAGTTGTGTACTAATCCTGTTTTTCGAGATCACCAGAAGAAATAGAGATATGAGCAATTACATAAGTTTAGTATAGTGGCATTGGAATAGAGATTTAATTCACCGTGTTCTGTTGTTTTTGCTGCAGTTCAAATTCTGTTGACCGAAATAGTAAGGAGCTTTTATCCCATTCAAGTGATGATTTCAATGATCAGGCAAGTACAGCATTTTTAGCATTTCTTGCTGTGGGAGTGTCATGCTTTGCTTTTTTTTTTTTCTTTTTTTTTCCTGTCCTGTTAATTACAGTTTCGCTCTGCTTTGTTTCCTTTCTGTCCTGTTAAATATCTCAGGTAAAAGAACAGCTTGAAAGATCCACACTGAGACTTGAAGAATTGAAAAACGAGGTTTGTCTTCTCTTGAGAACATAGTAAACTGTTTCCACCCCACTGTTGTTTTGTTGTAAACCCTATTTAACCATCCTATCTGCATTCTGAGTCTTAATATTTTTGGGTTTCATTGTATTTCTTCCACTGTTGCACATTGAATTCATAAACGTTCTGCATTTACTTCATCGTTTGAATAATAGAACCAAGCTTTTGATTCCTTTTGATTCCCTCTGTACCATTATACTATCCTAAATGTTTCTTTCAAATTAACCCTTCATTACTTCTTTTTTTGACAGCGCCAACAACTAATGGACTCCATGCTAATACGTGAGCTGCAGTCCTATGCAGATGAGGACTATAAAATCAGAGTTTGTGTCTGCAGATTATGGCAAGGAAAGAGGATAAACCCAGAACAAAATGATGGACTGCATTGCGTATTGGTTGATGAAAGGGTAATTCTTTAATCCCCTTCCGAATTACAATAACATAAAAATTATAACAAAAGGAAAAAATTAATCTTTAATCCCCTTCCGAATTACAATAACATAAAAATTATAACAAAAGGAAAAAATTAATATTTACATACTGCTTTTCGTATGAAATTTAGGGCGATGCAATTCATGGCATAACAAGTGAAGCAAATTATTCATCAGTCTCTGGAAAACTGAAACAAGGAGAGATATACCTGATCTCCGATTTCTATGTACAAGATAGTCAAGACGATTATAAAGTCATGGACAACTCAATCCAAGCTCATTTCAATGGGAAAACAAAATTCAAGCTCTTGCACAACAGCTTTCCACAGATTCCACAACATCGATTCTATCTACTAGATTACAATCAGTTGAAAAACCGCATTGACAAAACTAAACTTCTCACAGGTAAGTTTACAAAGTCTTACTAAATGAGAACATTTATTCCTACATTGATAAAACCACATTCATAAAACTAAACTTCTTAACATCTGTTTTTTTTTTTCGTTTCTGTTTTTTTTTTTTTATCAAAAATAAGATCTCTTTGGCTGTGTGAAATCAATCATGCCAGTTGAAGAAGTTAATACCAGTGATAGAATAGAATCAAAATGTGAAATTACACTCCATAACTTAAGGTACAATCTACTCAATTTTGCACTACAACTGTATAGAAATTTCCAAATTTCTCATACTCAAATATAACATAGTGAAAAAGGTTACTTAGAAGTAGTAGTTGCATTGTGGTAGTAGAGATTGTGACTACAATCATAGTGAAAAAGGTTACTTAGAAGTAGTAGTTGCATAGTGCTAATCTATGTTGCACAGATATGGATAGGGCTTTAAAATGACTAGACTGTGGAAATCGACTAAAATTAGAGAGATTACAGAATTGAAGGTAATAGGAGCAGAGAAGGTCAGAAGTAATGTTGATGCTGGAGGGACAGGAAGCAAAAGAATGATAGTTGTAGTAGCATGACAGCAACAGTAATAGAAAAAGTGGTAAGCCAGTGTAGTGTTGCTAACTGCAGTTGCAAAACAATAAGACTTTCAGAAGGAAAAAAGCCTTCTGTTTAAATTCAGTGCAAGTGTGAAATTCCTGCTTCTACTTTTTTTTTTTTTAAATTCAGTCATACTTGCATTTCTGTGTTTTGTATGGTTTTTTATGTGGATTCTGTGTGGTTTTGTGGGAGATTGGGCTTTTTTTTATCCCACTTAATCTTATTCTTTAATTCACAGAAATGCCTGCACCATCAAACACCAGTCATACTTGCATTTTCATCAATCCAGAAATCCCACAGGCAGAACCCTACAAAATCGAGTGAGTTCAATATTTAACCTTTTTTCGATCCACCACATCTTCTTCCTCACTGCATGTTTCTTACCAACATTTCTGCAAAATTCAAGGTTCTCCAAGGCCACAGATAACATCAAAAAACTGTCCGCTCCATCCAAACAATTAACAGCAGCAGAAGCAGAAAAAGAAGATAAAACCACAGTGCATCAATACCTTTACCACATCTGCACCTTCAGTTTATAGTCTTTTCAATGCACAGATTACATGTCATGTTTCGTTGAACCAATGAAAATGCAATTGTATGGTACTGCATTTATGCTGTTTTGTTCTTTTCTTCTTTATGTAAAACGCTGCTTTTAGTAACTGCTTTACGTAGAAGAATTCAATTACAGGACCTGCAATGCATATTATCATATCAATTTGCAGTTTTTGTATTTGGATGAAGTTAAGCTTCCAAAACTTCAATAAGAACATCACTTTGTATGCAGTTTTTGTATTTTGGATTGCATGGTTTGCCATTACTACTGTTCCTCCACTTTCAACTAATAATCATATAAGTGAAGAAACATAGTGACCTGCGAATATGTCTAGACCATACCATATAGTACTATTTTAGCTTTTACACAGTTGATCAATCTGCCTTTACACCACATATTTGATTGCTGACTCAACTATACTCAAAGTTCATGGTTTTGACATTACCAGTGAGTGCATTGCTGCTTTATGGTGCTTATATTTGGTTGTTTCAGAATATTTACGGTTTTGGGGTTATCAGTACATGGTTTTGACATTACCAATGAGTGCATTGCTGCTTTATGGTGCTTAATAGAAAGCAGGGATAGCTATGAAATTTTATGATACAATTGTGTATAATGTAACTTCCAGTTTCAACTACTAATTATACATACTATTACAGTTATAGAATCCATGCCACCATTGAAGATCCAAACAGTGAGGCCACAGTCAAGCTTAGAGGAAAAGCAGCTGAACAATTGTTTGGAATAACTTGCAAAGAACTCATAGACAAGTACCCTTATGCTCCACAGGAAACATTACCACAGGAAATATTGCAAACACGGGCAGATCCACATTTTCCAAATCCAAATCAGTGAGGCAAATGACTTCATAGTGAAAGGTATCTTTCCAAGCACAAAGAACCAACCAAGTGCCAGCACACCAGCCCATCCCCTGTATCAGAAAAAAAGATCCATCGACAAAGGAAGAAGACAACTTTTTCCTACCAATCCAGACAAAAAGCCCCGCAGGTAACAAGTACATGCATATCAATTTCATTTATCTACCTACCACTTCTTTCACTTCTTCTATAACTTCGTACTTTCACAATAACAGGGAAGGAAGCACTGAATCAGCAACATCATCAACAAACACTGTGAACAAGGAAAAAATGGACTGAAATATCATATCACTGTTTCGTGTAAATAGAAATGGAGGCAGAAACTTTTGGACAACCTCCACAAGGAATCATCACTAGGCTAACAACCTCTCAGCAGCTTACATAACTTTTGATATAACCACTAAGTTAGCCTATAAGTAGATCATTGTATTTTGAACAAGCTGTTTTAACAGCATTTGTATTTAGCTTCTGTTTGAACAATCTATTTTTGAGAAGCTGTAGCTGTTGTATATATATATATATATGAACTAAAATTCTTATCTTTCAAAACTTCCACAATCCGTTCCAAAACCCGCAGCAACGCGCGGGCGTATATGCTAGTCACATCTAATTCTCTGGTTAGAATGTGAAGAGACATGAAAGCAACCAAATTTAATTCTGTATATGTATTCACATCGTTACCCTTTTTTATTTTTTGGGCATGGGTGGGGGTCACGATATATATTGTCCATCTACAACTGGCTGGTGCCATTTATTGCTACGATGGGCCACATTATCCATGGTCACACTTGGGACTGATAGTGAGGTGATCTTATTAGAAATTTAGTACTCTGCTTAAGACGGCAGCTCATCACATACCAGAGGTGAAGCTGATCAAGTTCTTAAATTCCAACATACTATGAATTAGTTGCTTGAGGAGTTGAGGTTACCCTATAATTTTTGGTACGTGACCATAGCTTCATTTTATGGAGAATGAAATTCACACCTCAATTTATAATCTATGATTATTTTTTTTAATTAAAATTTTTATAAAATGACAAAATTGAAGTTATTAAAGATAAAATTTAAGTTACGAAAAAAAAAATATAGATCGTAAATTTCACTCTCCTAATTAATTTAATCAATGCCAACTAACATCAATGATATATAGCAGATCTTTTAGATGCTGGCCAAGTATGGGAATTTTAATATTCTTGAACTCGTTTTGCAGATCCTTTGTTGCAGCACATTTCTGTATCAATATCGAAATTTTTTAATCGGCATATAACTCTATTTTTGGATTTTTCTTAATTTTCGAAGCGCATATGCTAAAATGAAGGTGTGTGTTGGACTCCATTCCTAGGTGTACCCTGTGCTAATCTAGATTTAAATTGTTGACTTGGGCGGTAAGGAAAATGTCAAGTAATTATCAACAAGACGAACGTGACGAGCACCAACCTAACGACCTCAATAATTAAGCAAATGATAGAGCCTTGTGACATGTGAGGCTAATATCCTTCTTTTGATTTCCACTTAAACCTGCACACATTTATACCACACTCCCCCATGAAATATGAACGAGAAGCTTCTTCCCCAACCATTTTTGACATGCACATAAGGTATGTAAAAGGTATATGTTTTTCCTCTCTTGGGGTTGTCGCTGAGAGCTATGTTGTTTATGAGCTTCATGTGTTTGTCTCCTTCTGGGTTTCAATTTCTTTGGTATAAGGCGGTTTCTACTATGATATTACAGCTAAATCTACACTTACTTTGTCTACAGAAAATAGAAGCTATGAAAGGAGGTAACAGCTCTCATCTAAGCAATGCAAAGGCAGTTGCACAAAGCTTTTCCATTAGCAATACCCTATTAATATTGTAATTGTGTCATCGACGACATAGGAGACACCGGCTTGTTAGTCATGGACACTCAGAATCATAAATCCAGAAAAAGGTTTAGAAAGTGGTTCAAAAGAAAGCACAAGAAATATGACCCATATCAACTGAGCCAAGTTTCAGGTTCTTCTTCCATCCATTGTTCTCATAGTTTCCCAACTTTGGAATTATTCTCTCTTCATAACTTTCAACCGGACTGAGTTACGACTACTGAAATATTTCTACAGATGGGGGTGAAAATGAAAGTGATGATTACTTAGATGAGATTGTCACGCAGTCCATGGAGATGGGTTCGCACACTTCTACTAATGAGTTGAGGTAAGTTGCTAATTTTGTGCAAGGAAATAGTTAAACCAATAAGAAATAAGTATCGATTTCATATTCACCTGATAAACATATTCCTGTACTTAGAATCTTTGTGGGAACTTGGAATGTGGCTGGAAGGTCTCCCATAGGGAGCTTAGCAGTAGATTTGGAGGAGTGGCTGAATCTTAAGGATGCAGCAGACTTGTATGTTCTTGGGTATGTCATTAATCAGAAATAGCACTACAATGTTCATAACTTCGAGCTTTTGTATCTAATCAATATAAGCAAGAATTATGCACACAATGCTTACAATTTTGTTTGCAGTTTTCAAGAGATTGTACCTTTGAAGACACGAACTGTGATAGGGACAGAAGACCCAACTGAAGCAAGAAATTGGAACCTGTTGATAGAGAAAACTCTCAACAACAAACATGGCAGCCCTTGGTTCACATCCATATCGAACCCTATTTCAAGTGAAAACTACCAGTATGTGGACATGCCTGACCCTGAAAGCACAAAAAGCGTTAGCAACCATACTGGGAGCCCCATTGTAGAGCAATATGAAATGCCAAAGGGTGTCAGTAAGTACAAGCTAATGGCAAGCAAGAAGATGGTTGGAGTATTCATTAGTGTATGGATAAAAAGTGAATTGCTTAGAAAGTTTTGCATTTCAGATGTTAAAGTTTGTTCAGTGGCCTGTGGTATCATGGGTTATTTGGGAAATAAAGGTTCAGTTTCAGTCAGCATGACAATCGAAGGAACTAGTTTTTGCTTTGTTGTTGCCCATTTGGCTTCTGGAGAGAAGAAAGGAGACGAAGGCAGAAGGAATCACCAAGTCTCAGAGATTTTTAGGCGAACCACTTTCCCTCGATCTCCGAGCATCCCTACAGACAATCATATTTCCCACCCTCTCACCATCTTAGGACACGAGTATGTGTTCCTCCTGCTAGAATGTAGAATTAAAAGTTTTCACATATTTAGCTGTAGTTTTCAGCATTCATTTTACCATTATCAAGAAAAGGGTTTAAAATTTTATCATGCATAGACATACATCTACATATTTTTTCTAATTTAAGTATGAAGATAATTTATCAAGTGTCAAGTATATTTTAGGACCTAAAAGTTATCAAACAAACCCAAGTGATTGGGAGAAGTAAACTATCAACGATTGGAAATAAACACTTTTTCACAGAGCTAACTTTATTATGTTGTTTTGTGGTACAGTCGGATATTCTGGTTTGGCGATCTCAACTATAGGCTATACTTGGAGGACAATTTAGCCAGGCAGCTGATAAACAAACTAGACTGGCGAGCATTACAAGAGTTCGATCAGCTTCGTAGGGAACGTGAATATGGTGGGGTATTTCAGGGATGGGAAGAGGGAGCAATAGAATTTGCACCTACATACAAGTATTCTTCATCAAATTGCAATAGATACTCAGGTGGGCTTCCAAGCAAATCAGGAGAGAAGCAAAGAACTCCAGCATGGTACGGGCTTTCCCTATTGTAGTAGGATTTTATTTCTAACATAGAGCCACCATGTGACATTAAAATCAAGTATTTTTTTCGCTTTTGTATCAACAGATTCATAGAGTTCTACCTAGTTCTAAGTGATGGGCACACACACAGCTATCTAACCCAGTACCCCAGTAGAATTGTGTCCTATTCTACAAATTTCTTAGAAAGAAAAAGAAATGGATGAAAAGATAACTTTCTTTCTGTCTATACATAAATAGGATACTTTGATTGGTTGCAGGTGCGACAGAATTCTATGGTATGGAAAAGGGGTGACACAGCTCTCCTATTTCCGTAGCGAGAGTAAGTTCTCTGACCACAGGCCAGTCTCTGCCCTATTCTCAACACAGGTAGAAGTAGAGAAGTCTACTAATCCTAGAATGGTTTCACTGCAAACGATTCTTCCCACCATAACACTTCCTATAGCAACTGTAAGTTGTGTCTAACAGTTCAAGAATATCAGTACACTGCATATCTACATTAAGTTTGAGACAATTAAAAAGATGCAGTTCTGGTCTGGATACTGAGAAAAAACACTTATTAATGCAGGAGCAGAGCAACCATGCTGATAGGACCCAATCTACATTGCTATCATTCCTGGTGGAGGATATAGAAGCATCACCAACACATAAAGCAAAAGGCTAAACAAACCAATTACAGTAATTCAGCTATCCTTTGGCATGCTGGGTTGTTTCAGGCAGGCTTCTTTAGGGTCCAGAATTTTTTCATTCTTCTAGTTCTAACACTTTCACAGTACCCTTTTTCTCCTTCTTCATTTCTTTTTATTTTATTTTCTTTAATTTATTCTTTCTGTTCTATGATTGGGCAACGTGAGTTAGATCTACAACTGCAAGAAGGTAATAGCTTCTAAATGTAATTACATGCATAAAATTACCTTCGATTTAGTGCAGAAAGTGAATATCTAAAATATTAAGCATGTAACTTATTTTGAAATGTTTATGAAAGTAAACTGAAATACTCTGTAAAAAGCTTTAAAAAATACACAGAATTATCATATTCATTCTCACAGGGTCCAACATACTCCTATATATGTTCTTTCACTTCCAAAGGCCAGCTGAAGTCATTGATATTGAACAAAATTGCTTTGCATACATGATACACAAAATGAACACATAAAATGAAGTGATATCAAGTAGAATACCTACCAAAAGTTTAATATGCTTCATTTGATTGAGTAAGTCCCCCCAGGGCCTCCACATTGTCTAGATGACAACTTGGACATGCACATCTCATCTGCAAGTTCTCACAAAGGGTAGCATAAGTCTGTTCCAATTCAGAAGTCTGCTTGTTTCCAGTTAAAGCCACAACAATGTGGAAGTGATAGTCATAAAGTCTGGTACTTCAAGAATGGACAACAACATCAAATAGAGCGATTGGTTTCTCACTTTCTTTCTCCTTTGATCAAAAAAAAAAAATCTTCAACGCCAAGAAAGTTGATAAGAAATATCTCACAGTGTGAACAATTATCTTAGTGGATATTAGGTGCAAACATCTAAGTGCTTCTTCATATTTGTATTTTCTAGATAACTAAACATCTAAGCTGGCCAATAAACTTCTACCAACAACTTGTAGATAAGTAAACATCTAAGCTGGCCAATAAACTTCTACCAACAACTTATACAGTTTTGCATGACAGTTTCAAAATGATAGAAAACTTAAGCAGTCAATAGTTCTGAAGTGCTCTCACTGTCATTATAGATATGCATAGAACAGCTTGAATTAATTCACCTATGAATCACTAAATAAACTTATGTAAACAATGATTTTCTTTGGATTCTGAATTTTCCGTGTTCTAGGGGAGTATATAGCGCTAAATATTGAGTAATTTTGGTAATCAATGCACTCTTGAAAAGGATATCTTGTCAAATCTTGCAATTCCTTTGTTATGTTCAATGTCTCCTCCATCAGGAATACCTTCCTTTCACAATCAACGAACTCCTGCTGGACCTTCAGAAGTACACAGACATTCAATTATTTCATATTGCTTTCCTGGGAAAGTTATTGTACTAATTAGCCATTCACAGTTTCAAGGAACGCTTTCTTACTTGCTTTTGAATATTCTGTTCTGATTTGTATTCTTCTTCTACTTTAGCTGTCTCAGATACAACACAGGCAAGCATTTCCTCAAGTGCTCTTAAAGATACCTCAGAAACCTCCTCCCTTACTAGTTCCTGACCTTCTGAAATAACATTGCAATGTAAAGTTAGTTCTAACCGAACTACATTATCAAATCATTTAGTTCCACTTGAAAGAAATAATACTATAAGGAGACAAAAAGCGAGATGGAGTTCAGCTCATAACACATAGAACATTTAATTAATGCAATTAGAATCAGATGGAATGACACATGTTAAGAGATCAAAAGTAGGTTAATTAGTAAGTGAATACAGACCATCACCAGCTTCAGTTTCCATATAATTCTCCTCATGAATTTTCCCAGCAATTGACTCTTGGAACTTCCTGGATTTACAGTTTTAGGCAAACACAATCGTAGTTTATTAACTACATGGAGGCACTATTTTGAAATAGCAGTTACAGAAATCAGAGAAATACATATCAAACTGCAGCTAGATTCTGTTATTTATTCATTTTAAAATGAACTCTATACCACATGATCTTCAATATTGATCAAAGCGAAATACCACTATATGTCTTAGAAATAGGAAAATGCTTCTTGTTCTCTACTGAGACTTGCATAAAAGGAGCATTCATATAAGTTACTTTCTTTTCAAAGATGAGACCAACCTTATCTTAGAGTTTAGCTCAAACATTTGGCTTATGAACTCATCTCTGCAAGCATAATTTTGGCAAACAATTAAACCACCATAAACTAAAAAAATCAGAGATCACAAATGACTAAATAACAATTGCGACAAAGATTTCATACCGTGCAGAAGCTTCTTTGTTCTTTGCAATGCCGAATCAAAAATACCATAAAAACGAGGTTCAGTATGAAAAAGAAGAAACCTAGCCTTTAAAATCATTCTCCATTTTTCCAATTCAGCAATAAAATTACCTTAAGAGCTTCCAAATCAGATCCAACTGTGGAAACCTCCTCTTGCGTCAGCGAAATCCTTGACTGAAATGAAAATTCGATCAAAATCTAATCAAATTACCAAAAAAATAAAAAAAAAATGACTCAATTTCTAAAGTACAAAAACAACAAACCTCAAGCGTTTGAATCGTAGCTTCATTCATAGCCAATTCAACTTCGTAGCCTCGAACCTCTTGCTCAATGGACTCCTTGGTCCGCTTGGCTTCTTCGAGCTCCGCATTTCTGACCTCAAGCTCAGACGTCAGCTCCTCGATTCGCTTCCTCAGGCCGACCACTCTTCGCTCTGCAAATCTCAAATCAAAGCGTTTCACACTTCAAATTTCAGCGAAGTTCATAAAATCAAAGTTAAAAACAACTGGTTAGGGTTTCCGATAGGGCTCGGAATCGGAACTCTCGAGTTTCAATTTTTTGCTTTGAATCTACATTTTGCTAAGGGAACGAAAGAGACTAGTAGCGAATGGCGAAATCGGAAAACGAGTAGTGCAGGAACGGTTACCTCCCTGAGACTTCTCGGAGGCGAAGTCGTGAATCAAGTTCATGAGGTGCTTCCGGGGGTCGCTTCCCGCCATCACTGACCGACTTGACTGTGTGCTTCGCTTCTGTTCCGAGTGACTCGTCGTTTTATATAGGGGCGCTATTCCAGCCCAAGCATAGCTATTGGCTAGCGGCCCACTTCACACGCATTTGATCTTGGGTTTTGTTCAACTATACTCATATTCATAGATTTCTGGCCTGGTAACATCTTATACTTTTGATAAATAAAAAATTCTTCAATGATCCAACTATTAAGTGATCTCAGCTTTTTGTATTTGTAGTAAATCGTTTTTTAATAATAAAAAAATGTTAGACAGCTGTCTAATTCTGTTAGAGTAAGTGCACGTCAGTGTTTTCAATCCCTTCCCTCCTTGATCAATAGTCAATAACTACAATGTTTTTCTTTTTTAGTAAGAAGAAAATTTCATTTAATCCATTGAAAAATAAATAAATAGGAAGGAACATAAAACCTAACCTTGAGCTGTTACAAATAATTTAGATGTTCTCAATCAAAAGGTATAATTTCTCTTGATATTTAGATAATTAAACTTTTTCATATTTAATAGGAAAAGTTTGAAACAATTTGATCTTTAAGTGAGTCCAACTACATTTCTAATGGATTGTCCAAAAAAAATAAAAACTATAACTCTCAAGAATTATGCCTACCATTGGACAAAGAAAATGACTTCTCAAAAATTAAGGACCAAACACATATTAAATGAATTGAACTCCTTCCAACTATCAAATGAATTCAATTCTGGCTGTACTAGGATACCACCTGGATCTCAGTCTGAATACTAATTGGATGGATGTGTTACTACTCCGCTAATGTAACCGAAGTGATTTAGTATCTCACCCCGATTGAAAAAAGAGAAAAACAAATTTTAGTTTTTCATTTTAATGAGACGACTTTTTCAGTTTGTCAGCAATTTATTCGCACATCCCTAAATACTTAATACACACCTCTTACTTAATACACCACCCATTTGATTTCTTATTCTATCATTTTATTAAATACACCACTCAAACTACCTAAATTATCCTCAAATCTCAAAATTCTATATAAAATCACTATATATAAATCAATATTAAAATCATCATGCTAAACTTTATCATAATCACAACATTCTATATATATATCATAATGAATTTAAATGCATTTAATTATCAGAATCGTCATAATAATTTTTATTTTCTTTCAATTATCATCATGAACTGTACAATCTTAAGAATTTTGTTATTCAAAATTGCTGGTAGTCAAGATTGTTGAATAATAATCAAGAACACATGAAGATGAACCCAAGTAGGTTTATAACTACATTGTTGTTATTTTCACTCCATTAGTTATCATGAAACAACATATACAATCATCAGGATTTTGTAATGCAAAATTGCTAGTAGTCAAGCTTGTAGAAGAAGATTCCAATTAGGGTTTATATATATAATACTAGTTTTTATTTTCTTTCTATTAATTACCACGAAACAAATATGTGAAGAATTTTGTAATGCATAATCGCTAATAATCAAGTTTGTCATGAACTCATGACAAATATTTCAACTTGAATTTATAACAAAATTAAAAGCTATTAAACATATTCCAACTATAGTTCCTTTCAACTTTCTTACGGTAATTGACCTAGCGCTCTGCTAGGGTTGAGAGCGGCCGCCCTCGTGGTTTGCTTCTGAAACTTCCTCCATGAATATGGAGGACTTGGGTGACTCCGGTGGGGTGGTGGGGATCTGGTGTAGCGGCGAAGGTTGTTTGCCTCGTTTCTCTTCCTTATGGCGGAGTTATTACTGTGATTCTCGAAGCCATTGGAGGATCGGATGGTGGAATAGCTTTCCGATTCTAGTGGTGGATAGGGGTAGCATGGTGGACGCGGTGGTGAGCAGGTCGAGCGGTTGTCAGCCAGCAATGGAGGCAGGGAACCTCGTCCCTGGTCATGGTCGTGTACGGCGGACCTAGATTTGCGTCTGGAAGGCTGATATGGGCGGCATCTGGAGGCGTGCGAAGGGCGACAGATCGCCGAATGTTGAGCCGATGGTCAGAAGCTTTTCTGGGCTGAAGACGCCGCGCGACGGCATGGTGCAGACTGGTTTGAAGATCCTGATTTGGGATCCGGGTCGGATCCATATTTGGGTCTAGTGCTGGGTCTGGATCTAGATCACGGGTCGAGTCTGGGTTTGGACTTGGTATTGGGCCTGGATGTGGGTTTGAGGTTGATTTTTATTTGGTTTTCATCTTTTTGTTTCATAGGTCACTTTGGTGGAAGATTGATCTCTGTTTGGCGTACTTTTTACGTGGAAGATGTTTGGATGGTCACATCACCAGTTATATTGTTAGAAGATTGCCCTTTAGTGGTCGGTCACACTATCGATAACTTAGGTGGAAGATTGTTCTCTTTTCGACGTAAGATGTACGAGGAATCTGCTTGGTCGGTCATACCACCGGTTGCTTTGATAGAAGATTGCCCTTTTATGGTCGGTCATACTATTAGTAACTTTTCACATAGCACGGTTTACACCCGATGAGTCCTCAGATGCATTTTTGCATCCAATCGTATCTTTGCTAGGTTTTATGTTCATTGTTTTATTTTTGTACTTTTCATTTATGATGTAGTTTCTACATTTGTCTTTTGTAATCTTTCTTATTATTAATAGAGTTGACATTTATTCTCAAAAAAAAAAAAAACTATAGTTCATTTTCTAATATGGATGTCTTTTTAGTCATTTCATTTACCTATATAATCTGATTTTAAATGTAGACGAATTAGAATATGTATTAAGTATTTAGAGATGTGTTAATAAAATTTCTCGAATTCTGATTTTGGAGGGACGAATAAAAAAATAAAACTCTTTGGTCATTTCCAAAAATGAAACTATATAAATGTAGATTTCAACGAGCTGTTTCCGGCATCCACAATGGGACACCTTCTCCATCCCAAGAGCGATCGGCGGTTTCCGGCGCCAATCAACCATTCCCGGTGGAGCTTGACTCGCCAGAAAGATGATTGGCTTGCGCGGCACGCTAAAATGGGCATTTGCTATGATGATTGGATGAATCACCCACGGCCTTTTTTGCTGCATAATTTCACTGTGAGTTGGTTTCTCTATAACTTTGACGATGATGTTACACCAGCCCAGTAAAAAAGGTTTAAATTTGAGATATGTAACTACATTATATATGCAATTCTTGTATATGGTTAGTTTTAATAGAAATTGATACGTGTGTTCATGCAGAAATGCATGTTTGAAAGATACTTGCTTTCTGCTAATAAAATGGGTGCAGACTTTTGTGGTTCATCTCCAGTCTCCACTACAAAAACCATATTTGATATTAGATTTTTAATCATAGAATGGAAATGGTCACTTTAACTTTCCTTTTTGGGTACTAGGATTCTCTGGTTTTTGTATAAGATTCTCATATGGTGATGTTTTCGCATAGTTGGAATCCTCTCTCCTTAGAAGTTCCAATCATATGCAGGTTCCGCGTCAGATCGAACTGAAAAGAAGGTGGAAAGATCACCATATGGGATTTGGGACAGTGGACACCAAGTAATTTGTTCAGTTCAATGTGGACAAATCAAATCTAGTTAACTTTTGATCCGATAAAAAATTGTTTGTGGGAATGCTAATGCAGTCACCATTAGCAACTAAACTACCAATAGAGCTGTAGATGGATGCTAATGCAGGGGCCACATCATATGCTTTGCTCGTCTTTATAAGCGTATCGATCAAGTGAGTATACTAGTAGATGAAGTAGTACTAGGGATGTAGTATCGGTGTGAGGATACATAGATCACGTACACTAATTACTACTGAATGTTTTGTCATCTGAGAAAGATTGAGAATGAGTAGTAGTTCAGAGAAAAATATTAGTACTGGAGCTAAGAAGAAAAAAGTTGGATCAATTCGCTCAATTTTCATGCATGCAGATGCATTGGATAAGTGGCTGATGACTCTGGGCTTGCTTGGGGCTGTTGGTGATGGATTGTCTGCACCGCTGGCTGTGTTTTTTGTTAGCCTTTACATCAATAAAATAGGCAGAGCTGGAGCATCTGATTTAGATGCACATAATTTCCACAATGATGTAAGGTTTCTCTTTCTTCTAGATCATCAGTCACACACACCAACAGAAACTCAAAATGCTAACTGCACTAGGTTTTGATTACTGCAGAACGGACTATTATGTATTTTCCTCTACTTGGCTTGCGCGTCGTGGTTTGCTTGTTTCTTAGGTGCGTCTCACTTCATAATTGTTTACATGGTTTTCTTTTATTTCAGATAATATAGTTTTTTTTTTCTCAGAGAACTTCAAATAATATATTAATAATATATAATTCACTTCTACTTAGATCTATATATTGTGATTTTAGAGGGGTATTGCTGGACACGAACAGCGGAGAGACAAGCTACAAGAATGAGGAGTAAATATATGAAAGCAGTGCAACACTGAGACGTGGGTTACTTTGATTTGCATGTAACAAGCACCTCTGAGGTTCTAACGAGCATCTCAAATGATTTTCAGATAATTCAAGATGTTCTCAGTCAAAAGGTTTAATTTCTCTTGCTATATTACCTTACTAGACTGTCAATTTGGATCACATTTAAATGTATAGCTCTGCCAAAGAACATTAGTACTCTCTTTACTAAAGAATAATGTCATTTATAACCCCCAATAAATTTTCAAATTTGAATCAGGTGCCAGACTGTTTAAGTAAAGTATCTTCATTCATTGCTGGGTACTTAATAGCATTTGTATTGATGTGGGATCTGGCCATTGTGGGACTCCCACTTGCTTTGCTTCTGATACTTCCCGGTTGGATCTGTGGAAGAAGTTTAACAGGATTAGCAAGAAAGAGAAGAGAAGAATGCATCAAGGCTGGATCAATAGCAGAGCAGGCAATATCATCCATTAGAACAGTTTATGCAGTTACTGGAGAGAACAACACTATATACCAATTCTCTGAAGCTCTACGAGGGACCATAAAGCTGGGGTTGAAGCAGGGCATGATTAAAGGTTTGGCCATTGGTAGCAGTACTGGCACAGCATTTGCCAATTGGGCTGTCATGTCTTGTTATGGTAGCAGAAAGGTCATATCCTATGGTGCTCTAGGAGGGGCCATTTCAGCAGTTGGCCAGTTGATGGTCCATGGAGGAGCGTATGAAACATTTTATATCATCTGAAGAATTTGAAATTCTAGATTAAATTTTTTATTATTGACGAGTGGAGGGGTTAATTTTCAGGGAAATGGGTGCTGCTTTATCGAATTTGAAGTACATTGCAGAAGCATGTTCAGCTGGGGATCATATCCTGGAGATTATTAATCGAGTTCCAGAGATTGATTTAGACAACATGGAAGGTGCAATTTTGGAGCATGTTACAAGCAAAGTTGAATTTAATCATGTGAAGTTTGCTTACCCCTCAAGACCTGAGAGCATCATCCTGAACAGATTCTGTCTAACCGTACCAGCAGGAAAAACTGTTGCGTTGGTGGGCTCAAGCGGATCAGGAAAATCCACAGTGATATCCCTCTTGCAAAGATTTTATGATCCACTTGAGGGAGAGATTCTCCTAAATGGAGTTGCTATTGATAAACTGCAGCTTAAGTGGCTAAGGTCACAAATGGCATCCGTAAGCCAAGAGCCTTCATTGTTCTCAACCTCCATTAAAGATAACATACTTCTAGGCAAGGAGGATGGTACAAGAGAGGAAATAGTTGAGGCAGCCAAAGCCAGCAACGCTCATGATTTTATATGTCAGTTGCCTCAAGGATATGATACCCAGGTTTGTTCTCTCCAACCATTACAATTAAAGTTCAGTCAATGTTAAAGGTCTTTTATGAGTTTGTTATGCATATGTAAAAACTTTGTCATTTTAGATAAATTATCTTTTCAATAGAAACTTTAAATTTAAAGTGTTTTAGCCCTTGAGCCATGTACCTATATTCTTGTAGGAATAACAAAATTTCTGAACAACATTAACAAAATTGTTATCTGTGAGACTGACCATTCTAGAGTTGCTAATTATTCAAGCATGCATACTAGGATGCATGTGTTTCCATGAAACTTGAGTGAAGATACAACTTTTCTCTATCTTTAGGAAGATGTGTGATGCAATGCCTGAGAGAGGCATTTTCAGAAGCTCAGAGTATACCCCGTACTAACATCACCGAATTGCAGGTTGGTGAGAGAGGCAGTCAAGTATCTGGCGGCCAAAAGCAGAGAATAGCTATTGCAAGAGCACTAATAAAGAAACCTCATATTCTTCTCCTTGATGAAGCCACAAGTGCATTAGACTCAGAGTCGGAAAGGCTTGTTCAAGAAGCCCTCCACAGGGCTGCCATGGGCAGAACTACCATTGTCATTGCACACCGCTTGTCCACAATTCGAAATGCTGATCTTATTGGTGTCATGCAAAATGGTTGTGTCATAGAAACCGGCTCACACGATGAACTGATTCAACACCAAAATGGACTGTACACTTCTTTTGTTCGTCTCCAACAAACAGAAACCCCAGAAGATCAATTTCAATGTACTGGTGCTAGTACTACTACTCTTCCAGTAATAGTGAGTCCGTTAAACTTGACCTCCCAGCTTGGTGGATCTGATAGTACTACTGCAAAAGAATATCCAAACATGGTCACACGAAAATCGTCAATTTGGAGATTGTTATCTATAACTTCTCCAGAGTGGAAACAAGCAATTTTGGGGTGTTTGAGTGCAATAATTTTTGGAGCAGTTCAACCCCTGTACGGACTCACCATGGGTACCACATTATCAGTGCTTTTCTCAACAAATCATTATGAGATCAAAGAGAGAATCAGGATTCTCGCCTTCTGTTTTCTTGGGTTGTCCCTTTTTGCATTGCTCATAAATATCATCCAACACTACAATTTCACATACATGGGGGAGTATTTGACCAATCGGATTAGAGAAACGTTGTTGTCAAAGATGCTCACTTTTGAAGTTGCATGGTTCGATGAGGTTCAAAATTCTAGCGGTGCCATTTGTGCTCAGCTCACCAAGGACGCTGAATTGGTATGTCCATATTTCTTCTCTGTGTTATTTAGTATCCCTGATTTTCTATGTTTCCAATCTGTTCTGTCATTTATTTTCGGCAATGTCGAGTTGTCGACAGTAAAGCGAAGTTTTAATGAAGTGAATAGAGTACAGTGGAAACTATACCAGTATATTGTTGTTGAACTACATTGATCCACATAGAATGACATTATTTGTGAACTGATCTGATGGCACATCGGAAACTATAACATTATACTCAGATTAACAACTGGTTGTCTGAATTGCTAGTTGATACTTAACATTGTAGAATTTTCCACATTTCAATATTCAAACCAAAACCAAATTAACCTTGATCAGAGTTTTGGCAGGTGAGATCTTTAGCGGGTGACAGAATGGGTCTTCTTGTACAAACCATTTCTGCTGTAACTGTAGCATGGGCGATGGGTCTAATAATTGCATGGAGGCTTGCCATACTCATCATTGCCGTCCAACCCATAGTCATCCTCAGCCTCTATGCTAAGCGTGTCCTACTCAAAAGAATATCCATCAGAGCCACCAAAGCCCAAGAGGAAAGTTGTAAGCTTGCAGCTGAAGCTATCTACAACCACCGGACCGTTACTGCCTTCTCGGCCCAGAACAGGATTTTGAAAATGCTAGACAAGGCCCAAGGAACCCCACGTAGAGAAAACCTGCGACAGTCGTGGTTTGCAGGTATCGGAGTCGGGTTCGCCGAGAGCATTACAGTCATCAATTGGGGGCTGAGTTATTGGTATGGCAGCAGGGTTGTCCACCAAGGCTACCTTACTCCAAGATCAGTCTTTGAGACTATCCTCATTTTAGTAAGTACCGGTCGGGTCATAGCAAATGGCGGAAGCATGACATCGGATCTTTCCATGGGCTTGGATGCAATCACGTCCATTTTTAGTATCTTAGACCGGACCACAAGAATCGAACCCCGAGCTCCAGAAGAAGCCCAGGTAGAAAAGACAACAGGTCATGTCCAATTCCGTACGTGATGTGTACTTTGCATACCCAAATAGGCCCAATGTGATGGTCCTCCAAGGCTTCTCTATCCACATTGAAGCAGGAAAGTCGACAGCATTGGTCGGACAAAGTGGATCAGGTAAGTCAACAGTCATCGCATTAATCAAGAGGTTCTATGATCCAAACCAAGGTGTAGTGGAAATAGACGGTCGAGATGTAAAATCATACCACCTTAGGTCATTGAGGAAACACATGGCATTAGTCAGCCAAGAGCCAATGTTATTTGCTGGGACCGTGAGAGAGAACATTGTATATGGCGCATCAGATAAGATTGATGAAATGATGATCATCGAGGCTGCAAGGAGTGCCAATGCTCATGATTTTATCAGTGGATTAATTGACGGGTACAACACCTACATTGTGTGGAGACAAAGGGGTGCAGCTATCTGGGGGACAAAAACAACGTATAGCAATAGCCGGGGCTATACTCAGAAAACCAGCAGTGTTGCTATTAGATGAAGCAACCAGCGCACTTGATAGTCAATCCGAGAAGGTATTGCAAGACTCGCTAGAGAGGTTGAGGTTCGGTAGGACCAAGGTTTTAAATTTCTCCGATCGAAGTACCGAAACGAAATTCATATGCTATATCATTTCCGTCAGAAGTTTCCCGAAATTTTCCGTACATTTCCACGAAATTCTTAATTTCCGAAATATCTACACACACAATATATATTTAAAAATTAACACCGAAATTTTGTTCGAAATTTCTCTAAAATTTCTGTTAAATTTTTATGTCACCTATACTGAATTTTTACTTCATACTTTTATAGAGAAAATATGAAATTTTGATTTTTTTTTTTGCAATCAAGTTTAATACAACAAAAAACCTATTTGTTTTTATCTGCTACAAAGTTGAATGCTCAAACCATAACATGATTTCCTTTTTGCTTCGTCTCAAATATTGTATGCTTCATACACTGTAACATCATATTAGGTAATTCCACAATATCCGATATATGGATTGCATGTGGAAATGGAACAACACGTACACATACAATAACCATGTGATGAAGTACGAAAATCATTTCCAAAATTCATGTACTTGGGAACAGTATTGTTTGATACTAAATAAAAGCGATTCAACCAGCTAGATCGAACCACATCATAGTAGCTTTTATATTCCTTTTGTTGTACTTGTTCATTTTCATTCACGGGGTTTTGGTTTTACGTGCCCCGCCCCACCTCCTTGTAATTTTCTAATTATTAAAAAAAGTAAATCATATTTACATTATCAATATACAACACATTATCAATACACATAGATAAAAACACTAGTTTAGCAACCTACTACAGTACTAGTTAATTACTCGTCCATATAAAATATCATAATTCTATTATAAATGTATAATTTTAGAGATGTTACATTGTAAATAGGTTTATTATAAGTTAGTTTAGTCTATGTAAACGTTTCATTCAATAATATCATTTTATAAATGCAATTAATTTGATTACTTTATTTTTAACCAAAATTTCCACCGAAATTTCCTTAAATTTGAATTACCGAAACCGAAATTTGAAACCTTGGGTAGGACTAGTGTGGTTGTGGCTCACAGGTTAAGTACTATACAGAACTGTGAGCTCATTGTGGTGCTTGATCAAGGAAAGGTGGTGGAGAAAGGGACTCACTCTTCTCTTTTGTCCAAGGGGCCGACAGGCACTTATTACTCATTGATCAACCTCTCAAGAACGCAATCTTCAAAGGATTAAGCCTTAATTAATTGATGTGAATTTTTTGTGATCTTTGTTCTCCTCATTTAGTGTTGAACTATATTTTTCTTCTCTGCTCTCTTTAGCTCTTCTTTTAATTGGGGTTGATGTCATGGCTGCAGAAAGGAATATTGTCTTTCTTGTACTTTGCTTATACATTAGGGTAGATGTAACCCTAAACCCTGTTACTCATTGGCTTCTGACTTTTCTCGTTCTATCTGTCTCTATTCTCCACTAAGCCTATACGATACCACTGATCCTATGCATGAAAATTCAGAAGCAAGCAACAAGAAAGATCTACTAGCAGAGAGATTATTCACTCCTCTTTTCATTAGCATTAACTGAAGCAGATGAAGCAATTGAAGTCTCAGTCATTACTGCACTGGTTTGAGGATAAAATTCAAAGAGAGGGAGTTTGGAGCTCTAGTTAGGTTTTCAATATTAATGCAGTCATGCATTTTTATCAATATTAGTGCCAGGCTTAATGGCTTACATTCTAGTCACCTGAATTGTACAGAGCTGGATCACAATGCATTATACCTGTTTTCTTCTCATCTGGTCACTCACAGACGTTACATTCACAGAAAAGCTAACTAATTAATTAGGGCTTTTGAGTAACCGGGTTTTTTTATTTCATGGCTGCAGAAAAAGAGTTAATGGCTTTCCTGATTTGCAAGAATGAGTAGAAGTATTTGAAAGCTGTTTGATTTGCTCTGTTCTCTAGAAAACTACCTCTGAGGTTGTTACAATGCACATCAAATGACATTCAATTATTCAAGATGTTCCAGTTGAAAAATGTCCAGTTCTTCGCCGTACTTGATGTTGAAATTGATGCTTTCCTAGTCCAACTAGGTAACTGCAACAGTGAGTTCACTGCAGAATACTTAGTTGCAGTTAAGGATATTTTTCTTCCACTTGCTACACTGTTTACTCCACTAAAAATTAAGCTAGATATTATGTATGTAAACTACTTGTTTAATCTAATTTAATATGCCCTCAATTTAGATATTTGTAGGTTAACTTAGTACCCTATATAAGGGAAGTGTTTGCTGATGTAAAAGTGTAGAACTTAATCCAAAATTCAAGCACACAAGTTTGATGAGGTCGTGGGTGGACCAAGGTCCACATGCACCATGAGTTAATTCTGGGTACTGTTTATGAACAGTATCGGGAATTAACTCATAGTGCATGTGGACCTTGGTCCATATTAGAATTTTCGGAGGATCAAAGACAAACTCTTTGAATTAATGACACCATACACATAATGCAGTATGAGAGAGTCAACTATGCAGTATGAGAGAGTCAACTATGCGAGTCCCGATGCTTTTCTAGCTCGGAAAACTGGGAGTTGAGCTGAGTCACGAGAAATATGGGAGAGCCGGCCTGAGTGATCGAGCTACTGTAATAGATTTTCCAGAACAATAAAATAACGTACAGCGGGCCGGTGCGGTTGCCCATGTCTATATATATGCACATCAGGCGTAACTGCTTTGGAACCACGACCCGACCAAAAATAGACAAGACTGGTGTATAAGTACTGACTAAATTTGTATTTGATATAGCTGCAGGTAACACAACTTACGAGGTGGGTAGATTGCAGAGCCAATCTATGTCGCTGCATGCCTTGGATTCAAACAAGGTGTGTCTCCTTTTGTCTTCAGCTGCTTGTTAATATTGATTATGTGCATCTTTACTGATAATTAGCTTATGATCAAGGACTGGATTACTGTCATTACTTATGCATATAAATTTATGGTATTGTTTCCATACGGATGTACTGTTTCCATTTTAGATAAGGAAATCGGTGTGACAGAGACAACTTCTTCGTATCCACACTTGTCCCAAGACTTTTCAGGAGCAAGCAGAGCAGTAGTTGTAGAAAAAGTAGAGTGCAAATGAGTAGCGGTGCAGACAAAAGCAATAATATTGGCATTAAGAAGAAGAAAATTGGGCCGATTCGCTCAATTTTTAAGCATGCAGATGCTGTCGATAAGTTCTTGATGACTCTGGGGTTTCTTGGAGCTGTTGGTGATGGACTCTATTTACGGATGTTGATTGTTTTTAATAGTGGTTTGATGAACAATATGGGAAGAGGTGGAGTGTTTTATAAGGCATGTCTCTTCTCTTCTCATTTGTCACACACACAACCAATGATCTCTCTTGGCTTTCTGATACAGTGTGTACACATAACTATATATTACACACAAATGCTAATTAATTTGATTTTTGATGTCAATGACTGCTGCAGAACAAAATAATGTCCTTCCTCTACTTGGCTTGTGCATCATGGCTTACTTGTTTCCTAGGTAAACATGGTTTTCTATTTTTTTGTTCGCAGAAGTCAATTGTTTTGTTAATTTATAACTGAGTTCTACTCTGATTTCTGTTGTGGTTATAGAGGGGTTTTGTTGGACAAGAACTGGGGAGAGACAAGCTGCAAAAATGAGAACAAAGTATTTGAAAGCGGTGTTACGCCAAGAGGTAGCTTACTTAGATTCACATCAAACAAGCGCCTCTGACGTTGTAATGAGCATGTCAAATGACATTCGATCAGATCATTCAAGATTTTCTCAGTGAAAAGGTGTTGTTCCTCTTTTGAAATTTACATTATATAATTGGAAAAAATTTCTCTTGTCAACCTATATGGTCGATCATTGTGTATACCATTATACATCTCTCTCTCTCTCTCTCTCATGTATAGGTAAATTATAGCAGAGTAAGCACATAATTATAATCCATATTTTCAAATTTGAGTCAGGTGCCAGACTTCTTAACTAGAGTCTCTAGTTTCATTGCAAGTTACGCGATAGCATTTGTATTGATGTGGGAACTGGCTTTGGTTGGACTCCCCTTTATATTGCTTCTGGTAATTCTTGGTTGGATTTGTGGAAGAACCTTAACACGAATAGCAGGGACGAGAAGACAAGAACAAATTAAGGCGGCGACGATAGCAGAACAGGCAATATCATCTATTAGAACAGTTTATGCATTTGTTGGAGAAAGCAATACTATAACACAATTTTCTGCAGCTCTACATGGGAATACAAAGCTTGGGTTGAAGCAAGGATTGGTTAAAGGCTTGGCAATTGGTAGCACCTATTCTGTCTTTGCCTTTTGGGCTGTCATGTCTTATTTAGGTAGCAGAATGGTTATATACCATGGTGCTCTAGGAGGGACTGTTTTTGCTGTTGGTGTTTCACTGGTCAGTGGAGCAATGTAAGCACCTTAATCATGTTATATTTAATGAATGAGGGTATCTAATTGTTTTTCATTTTTATACTTAGTTAACGAAATTGTTGATGGGGTTAACTTTCAGGGCAATGGGTTTTGCTTTATCAAACTTAAAGTACATTGCAGAAGCATGCTCAGCTGAAGAGAATCTCATGAAGGTTATCAATCGAGTTCCTGAAATTGATTCAGAAAACATGGAAGGCACAATTCCGGACGATGTCTTGAGTGAAGTCCAATTTAATCATGTTAAGTTTGCATATCCATCCAGGCCTGAGAGCATTATTCTGAACAACTTTTCTCTAACCATACCAGCCGGAAAGACTGTTGCCTTGGTCGGCTCAAGTGGATCAGGAAAATCAACAGTGACATTACTGATGGAAAGATTTTATGACCCACTTGAGGGACAAATTCTACTAGATGGGTTTGCCATTGACAAGTTACAGCTCAAGTGGCTAAGGTCTAAAATGGCATCCGTAAACCAAGAGCCTTCATTGTTCTCAACCACCATTAAGGAGAATATACTTTTCGGCAAGGAGGATGGCACAATGGAGGAAGTAGTTGAGGCTGCCAAGGCTAGCAATGCTCATAATTTCATATGTCAGTTGCCTCATGGGTATGACACCCAGGTTTGTCCTGCTCTCTAGCTAGTAGCTATTGGCTACTTGACAACTATTCGTTCATCAATTGAGTTCATTCATAAAGTCTTTTGTATTGATATTGTCTGTTCTTGTGTTGAAAACTTCAGACAACTTGATATTTTATATCTTCAACTAACTTCTTAAATATCAACTGAAAGGTTGGTGAGAGAGGCATTCAAGTATCAAGTGGACAGAAGCAGAGAATAGCAATAGCCAGAGCACTTATAAAGAAACCCCAAATCCTTCTCCTTGATGAGGCCACCAGTGCATTAGACTCAGAGTCAGAAAGACTCGTTCAAGAAGCCCTCCAGACAGCAGCCACAGGAAGAACCACCATAGTCATTGCTCACCGCTTGTCCACCATTCAGAAGGCTGATGTTATTGCTATTATGCAAAATGGTTCTGTCATGGAAATTGGTTCACACAATGAACTAATTCAATAGAAATATGGTATTTACTCCTCATTTGTCCGCCTCCAACAAACGCCACAAAAGGAGGCACCAGAAGATCAAGGTCATTGGAACTATAGTGCTAGTACTAGACAGTTGGACTCAACCTCCCAGCTTGTTGTATCTAATAGTACTAGTCCCACTGCTCAAGAATCTACAAGCGACCTTTCCAAGCAGAAATCTTCACTTTGGAGATTGTTATCTATGAATATTCCAGAGTGGAAGCAAGCAGTGTTAGGTTGGTTATCTGCAATTCTTTTTGGAGCTGTTGAACATGTGTTTCAATTGACCTTGGGAACTACATTATCCATCTTTTTCTTGACAAATACCGAGGAGATTAAGGAGAAAATCACAACTCTCGCTATCTGCTTTTGCGGGTTGTCTGTGTTTGCATCGCTGATTACTCTCCTGCAACACTATAGTTTTGCATACACTGGGGAGCATTTGAGTAATCGGATTAGAGAAAGCTTGCTCACGAAAATACTTAGTTTTGAAGTTGGCTGGTTCGATGACGATAGGAATTCTAGCGGTGCCATTTGCTCTAAACTCACCAGAGATGCTGAACAAGTAAGTCCATCCATATTTCTCTACCTGTAATACCTAATGTGCATAGTAATATATGATAGTCACATAACCCACCATTTTTCTCAAAAAAAAAAAAAAAAAAGTCTCATTTTCCATAGTCTAACAATAACCATGGTGGGATAATTTTTGGCAGGTGAGATCTTTAGTTGGTGATAGAATGTGTCTTCTTGTCCAAACCATCTCAGGTGTAACTATAGCTTGGACAATGAGCCTAATAATTGCATGGAGGCTTGCCGTAGTCATCATTGCGCTCCAACCCATAGTCATTTTCACCCTTTATTCTAGGCGTGTCCTGCTCGGAAGAATGTCCAGCAAAGCCATTAAAAGCCAAGAGGAAAGTAGCAAGCTTGCAGCTGAAGCTATCTACAACCACCGGACCGTAACTGCCTTCTCAGCTCAGAGCAAGATTCTGAAAATGCTAGAAAAGGTCCAAGAAGGCCCACATAGAGAAATCTTACGACAATCGTGGTTTGCCGGTATTGGGCTCGGGTTTTCCATGAGCATTGCAATGCTCATTGCTGGTTTAAGCTATTGGTATGGCAACATGCTCGTCTCCCATGGCTACCTCACACCAAGATCAGCCTTTCAAACCATTCTCATTTTATTAGTCACGGGTCGGGTCATAGCAGATGCTGGAAGCATGACATCAGACCTTACCAATGGCTGGGAAGCAATTGGGTCAATTTTCAGTATCTTGGACCGAACCCCAAGTTCCAAAAGACTCCCAAGTTGAAAAAATAATGGGCAGGGTCCACTTTCGTGATGTGTACTTTGCATACCCGACTAGGCCCAATGTGATGATCTTCCGAGGCTTCTCAATGAATATTGAAGCTGGAAAATCTACGGCATTGGTGGGGCAAAGTGGGTCGGGTAAATCAACCATTATCGGACTGATCGAGAGATTTTATGATCCAATCCACGGCGTGGTGGAGATCGACGATCATGCTGTGAAGTCGTACCACCTTAGGTCATTGAGGAAACACACATGACATTGGTAAGCCAAGAACCTACATTATTTGTTGGGACCATAAGAGAAAACATTGTATTTGGAGCGTCAAATAACATCGAGGAAACTATGATCATTGAGGCAGCAAGGGCGGCCAATGCTCATGATTTCATCAGTGGGTTAAAGGATGGGTACAACACATCGTGTGGGGGTGGAAGATTGCAACTCTCTGGGGGTCAGAAGCAACGCATTGCTATAGCAAGAGTTATACTGAGAAACCCTGCAGTGTTGTTACTTGACGAGGCAACCAGCGCGCTAGATAGCCATTCAGAGAAGGTGGTTCAAGATGCGCTGGAGCACGTCATGGTGGGGAGGACCAGTGTCGTAGTGGCACACAGGTTGAGTACCATACAGAACTGCGACCTCACTACTGTGCTTAATAAAGGAAAGGTAGTGGAGAATGGGTCTCACTCTTCTCTTTTGGCCAAGGGACCTTCAGGAGCATATTGCTCCTTGGTCAATTTCACAAGAAGTACACAATCTTCAGATGATTAAGCAATGAATCGGAGGACTATCCATCTTAAGGTTCAAGTCAATATATCGATGATCAGTATCTTGAATTGGTATAATAATCAGATTGGCTAACAAATCTACTTCATTTCTATTTTGGTCAGTTGTGTAGCTTTTCAGAGTCTAATATTTCTACCATCTTGTTTTACTTGTCTGTCTTGAAGTACTCTTTTTACTTTTCCTTTCAATAAATTTTTCTCGTTCTGTCAAGGTTTGCCAAAAAAACAAAAACTTGAACAACTGCTAGATGAAAGTTGTTACTTACTATCACAAGCTAATATTCTACTATCTTGATAGGAGCATTTTATGCGACGTGTATATGGTTAATCTCTATATTAATCTTTGTTAGTTTATTCTATTTTCTCCTTATTTATTTACTTTTGTGTTTATTAGGTTTTGGATGGTTCTAGTTTGACCTCCAAATTTGATATTTGGACCTCCAACTTTTTTTAATTATTAATAAACTTTGTCAACTTATATGAAAAGACAAATAAGGACAAAGAGAGAAAAATGAAAAAATAAGTAAATAAATAAATATTCTTCTTACCTACTCCAACCAAATATAACATTCAATTAAATTTTTTTTTTTTCGATATTTCCTTATATTGCCTAAATAGTTTTATAATTTACCTAAAACAATTAAGTAAAAATAATAATTTCTATATATGGCCCATCATTCATTACAAAAGTAAATTCAAAACAATCTGATTTGGAATTTTCTTAAACTAAATTAATTGAATATTATGATATAGCTATTACTCGATCTTCCAACCCAAAACCCTCGAAATCCTTCTTTTAGCAAATTCAAAGGGATTCAAACAACATATCAAGATCGAGAACCAACCCTCTGATTAATTTTGGTGGAGGAGAGACCTACTCATAAGAGAGCAATGTCATGTGATTTGATTCATTCTTCTTCTCGTGGTTGAAGATAGAGATAAAAAATATAATAACAAATTGTTGTATCTCATATTTAAGGGCGTTTTGGTAAAAATAAGGAGGTCTACTTAGCTTTTCAAGTATTCTAAAAAGTAAATTAGATGTGTACTAAGTATGAGAGGTCCACATAGCAAATTTGGAGGTCCAACTAGAACCACACTTAGGTTTTTGGAGCAAATATACAAAAAGAAGATAATATTGAGGAAAGATGCGCAAATAAGGAAAAGCTTGAAGTCCTGGCCAAGCAGAAGATCTTGATGGATCGAGGAGCCCAATTCATGGAGATATCGCAGCAAATTTACCTCCATTTCGCAGAAGTATGGCAAATTCTCATTGGACAAAGTATGGAGAATCCTAAATCAAATAGAGAATCAAGAAGTTGTCTTTCTCTACAATTCAAGGATCTCAAACCAAAAAGGAATGAAAGATGACTCAAGGAGCAATATAAAAAGGCTGAGCAAATCTGAAAAAGCTATCTTCTCTTCTCTCCTCTCTTCTCTCTTCCTCTCTTTCCTCTCTCTTGCAACTTCTTATTTTTCTCTTTAGCTTGTTTTTGTTTTTCTTTGTATGAGAAACTAACTCTTTAGTTAGGGGCTGTTGAAGCCCCAAATCATGATTGTAAACTTATTATGACTTTCAATTAGTTTTGTTTATCTATTGGATGAGAACCTAATTTCTATCTTCACATTGATGATTCCTTTGCATGTTTTCTTTGGTGCGCAACTTAGATTGCATGTTTAGGGTTCTATTGCTATGAATGATCATTGCATGTGCCTTACTTCGAGGGTTCCATTGAGAGTTCTAGAGTAGTAAATTGTCTATAAGGCAAGTGATTAGATTCCTAGGTTAATTGAGACGCGTCGTACTCAAGATACCTTGTGATGTCTCATTTTTCTATTGCATAATGATTTCTTTGTGTTAAATCTAGAGTTGCGACAACCTAGGTTATATTTTAGAAAATAGGTTAGGTGTAGAGCGTCTCTCACCTAGCATACTGTTGAGAATACATACATCCTACATGGGAAAAATGAGACCTTGCCTATGGGTTTATAAGGGTTTGGGCCACTCCATCCATTGCCAATTAGTTTTGGATGTGAACCTCAGATTACTTTATCATGGTATCAAAACGGGTTATCCACGTGTGCATGCCTAACGGCCACACGGGCTCCACGTCACCCAAAGTTGTCCACGTGTATGGCTTGAAAATTCGCCACACGTGCGGGGGCGTGTTGAGAATATATACATCCCACATGGGAAAAATGGGACCTTGCCTATGGGTTTATAAGGGTTTGGGCCACTCCATCTATTGCCAATTGGTCCATCCATTGCCAATTGGTTTTGGATGTGAACCTCAGATTAGTTTATCACATACAAGTAAGGAAAAACATAGGTTAATTCAGGCGTTGGGTTAACTTGAGCATCTTCATCCATAGATAAATGAAATTAGGTTGAACATGATTAGTTTACTTGATTGATTGGTGGTGGATGCAATTCCTCTAACTTGTTTTATCTTTGATTTTCAAAATCAAATCTTTTTATTTTCGGAGTCATTTAGTGTTTCGTTTTTATTTAATTAGTTCGTCAACCAAAACACCTTCAAAAATTATCAAACTTTGTCAGTAGTTAGTTTATCATGTCTAGAATCTGTTTGTAAATTTTCGTGACATTTAGAGTAGTTTAGAGTTGTCTGCAAGCTAAAGTGATTAGACCACAATCTCTTGCGGGAAGGATCCCTACGTACCTATGCTATTTTCGACATTCTTGTAGGGTTAAGTTATAGGCATTTTTGTGCATCTATTTAAGTGGATAGAAATAGCCTATCATATCTCTCATGCATATTCTTCAAAGAAGCTAAAAAAGGCCCCCCCCCCCACTCAATGGCGAAGTGGTGGTCAATCATCCTTTGATTATGGATCTTGTCTGCGGATAATAAGCTTCTGTAGGATGCCAATTCCACTTTGTAGAACCAAAAAAGATATTGCAAGCTATTTGTGACTTTGAGAGACACGACAGGAGAATGAATGATCAAGCATTATGATCGAAATCGCAGCCTTGTCATTCTGATTGAAAGTCCAAAGGGTCTTCAATCGTTTTATAAGCGATGGAGCATAGCTAGTCTGCGTAAATTTTTGTCTATGATTCAGTTCAGTGTCACTTTGGACAATCACATATTGGTAGGCTAATTTGGTCTGCCAAAATATTGGTCAGCTAATCAGCTGCCTTTTAAGATCTGCTCTATCGATCTAAGAACCAACTAATCAACCACTTTATTTATATACAACTCATATAAATTAAACTAGACTACCACTTCAGAATTGAGACAGCACTCGATGCAAAACACATGCATTCACTTGAAACAGTGTTTAGGAACAGAAGTCCCCCGGCCTGCATAAAGATAGCCAAGTTCGTAAATGAAATTTATCGTAAGCAATGTATACCAAGACCACCATATATGTAATAGAACCACTGGGTTGTAAAACTTTGAGCTATCAGAGGGCGCAACAACGATGTGTAAGAAAAGAAGAAGAAGAGGGTGCCCCTCTCTTAGTGTCTTGGTGGTGGGAAGTGGAGAGAAAAGTGGCGGAGTCATGTGCAAGGGTGGTCGGCTATGGCGAGAGCTGGTGGGGCTAAGTAGTCATGAGTGTGCCTGTGTAGTAATTAGCTAGGAGAGAGATGTGCTTGAAAGCTACTGTAATTGGAACATTACCATCGTCATATATCTAGCTTTATCCAATTTTATTTATGGCCTTTACTAACAGAAAGGACTCGTATCTGATTCACTTAATTTGCTAGTTAATTGGATTATTGGTCCATGAGTATGGATCAAAACCTACATAATTATCAAGTTTATGACAAGGAGATGTAGACACATCATATCAACATAAAATTATGAGAGCATTGATTAGTCTACTTCTCCGCACACACTCGCAAACACAACTCGACTGAGGCAATGATGGAAGTAGACTATGAATGGGTTTTCGATTTTCCTATAGTTATATGATCAAAACTTAATTTACAACGAAAGTTTTGTAGCACTCTTGAGTATTGAAAGGTGCAGACATGAACCATTTTTTTTTTTTTTTTGCAGTGTTCCCAACACATTAATTGTTTTTTTTTTTTCTTTTTGGTATACTTTTTTGAAAAGGTTTGAGACTTGGTACTAGAGTAGTACCAAAGGCAGTGTCTTTTGAAGATGGTTGTTGTAGAACCGCGCACTCTAAATGGCTTTACATCACCGAATTAATAACATATTAATGTTGGCTGCTCAGGCGGTGGTTAGTGCCTTTGTGGTGTGCATCTATTCTGTTGTTGAAGGAGCAATGAGACAAGAAGCAAGGACCTTTTTTTTCACTTCTTTTATACAGTTATATGTACATAGTATCCCCTAGAAAATGTATCCAGTTAGTGTATATTTAGTTAGGATCGCTCTTTTGTTTCCCGCTTTTCAATTTTTGGGTAGAGGATTAACCACAATGGTGAATTCAATGTACTTATATCTGTTATAACCATTTAAATTGCTTATAAATACAATTCATTCCTACTTCAGGAAAAAAAAAAAAAAAAAAAAAAAAGGGAAATCTGGCCCCTAACTTAAAAATTTATCAAGGGTGCGTCTATTTTCACCCTCAAAATTGTCCTTAACAACAATTATTAACAGAAAACAATGAAAATGAGAAATCAATTTTGTTTTAATTAAAACTTTACCCAATAGACATCCTAATTATGAATTATCATAACAGCTTTCCATACCAAAAAAAAAAAAAAATATCATCTTAGCTTCTTCATCGCTAGCCGACGAAACAAATAATTAGACGAAATTTTCAAGCTATAGCAACAAGTGAAAAAATTGTTGGTTAGTATTATTCTGTTCTATTTCATGTGACTCGTGTTTGATTCTATGTCATAGTAGTTCATGATGAAGGGAGAAAATAGAGAAGAGGAAAAAAAAAAAAGCGTAAATTTCTTTTTCTTTTTTCTTTTCCGATTTCAAATTTTCAATGGTAATATCTTTTTTTCTTTTTAAAATTATTTAAGGGTGAAATTGTAAATTTTATGATAAAAATTTAATTATATGGTGAACAAAGCATTTGGTAGGGTAAAAATAGCCTCACCCATTTATAAAAATGGAAAAGAAATAGTACATTAGATAAAGAGGGACTATGCCAAAATCTTTAGAGATTTACATCTTCGGAATTTTGAAACTGTGGAGCTAGCACTATAGGACGCCCCAATTTAAAGTTGATCATGGCAGGAACCCAATAGACAAATAAGGCTAGAAGACAATATATGGAGCTCCAACCATCAACTTCAGAGTCTTCAGATTCCACTATGAAAAGTAGTATACTGCTTGTGTCAGTTGGCAGTGGCAAAAGAATGGATGCCTGGATGGTATAAGCTAGTTTGAAGAGTTCAGATTCACTGGTTGTGACAAAGCCACATGTTTTATACGACTCTATTCTTTTGCCGGTGATTTCAATGTACTTTATATAAGCTTCAATAGAAATTATAGGGTTGCTTAAGTTACCTCATTGCTGTCTCCAGTCTTAAGTCAACCATTATGGAGCTTCAGTTGCATACTCCAACTCCCATGACTGATAGGACCTCGATCCCTTCTCTATTTTGGGGGTCGATAAAATCATAAAGAACTCTTGAGACGACCAAATAATTAAGAGTTGGAGAAGCGGAAAGACTGTTCAGATAGTTAGGGCTCCTCTACACACACACACACACATATTTATATATGTAGGGTTATTTGCGCAACTGTTGCATGAGTGGTGTTGGTGGTGGTTGGATGTCAAGACAGCGCCTGACCCTGAGATGTGGATCATCCAAGGCACATTAGCATGGCGTACTTCTCCTGTTCGAACGGGGGTTTGAAACCAAACCTCTCCTCAGGAGGATAGATGGGGCGATTCAAGTGAGATCCAATGTAGATCCAACTTTCTATTCACTCGTGGGATCCTGGCGGTCCGGGAGGGACCACCACGGCTCCTCTCATCTCGAGAATCCATACATCCCTTATTAGTATATGGACAGTTATCTCTCGAGCACAGGTTTAGGTTCGGCCTCAATGGGAAAATAAAACGGAGCACCTAACAACGTATCTTCACAGACCAAGAACTACGAGATCGCCCCTTTCATTCTGGGGTGACGGAGGGATCGTACCATTTGATATACAACCAATAGTGGATAATTAGTTACGTGCAGGATGTCATTGATACTTTTAGTATAATTAATGCATTGATATTAATTATTAGGGCAAAGCATTAATACGTACTGTTTCTTTTTTAATTGGAAGTGAGGTAGTTTGTCAGTTTAGTTACACTAGCGAGTTAGTAACACATACATTCAGTCAATATTCAGACTAAGGTTGATGTCTACAAGGGTATCCCAGCAAAGTCAGATTAATCCCCCACCACAGGAGCATAAATCAGAAGACCCTCAAACCTGCTGACTACAAACTAGTGAGAATTGAGACTCAAACACTAGACATGATCAGTGTTTCATGCTAGGCAGCTCGACCAACTTTAGTAAAATGAGACTAATACGTACAGTTTCTAATATATTGTATTGCAAATTAACCATTTGTACTTTTATGTATAAAACATGCGTACTGTTATTGCAAAACATCAGTACTTCTACGGCACTGTACTAGTGTATTCTCAAAAAAAAAAAAAAAAGGCAGTGCTTTTAAGTCCCTGCTTTGTTCATTGTTAGAGGTATGAGAACATGTTTTCTTTACTCTTACGAGTTACGAATGCCTGTAGAAATGAGAAAATGAAACTCTTACATTTGCTTAATTGCTTTCAGACCCTTCCACCTCTCCCAAAGACGATATTCTGTGAACCAAAAAGGATCGGTGCACTGCACGAATTTGTCCTCCTAATTTCAGACATTGGCACTGTAGATCAATGCCCGGATTGGTCATCGTAAAACTTTGTTTTGTTTACTGCAAAAAACAACTACTACCATTGTGAAGTGTATCGATCAGTAATTTATTAGGGCAATGGATTGATTCTTTTAGCATAACTGAGTGGTACTTTTCTCTTTCGGGAGCTAGCAACGAACGTACGTACTGATTCACTGGTTCTGAACTTTTGAAAAAGCCACGTGTTTTCTGCTGTATTACTTTTCCACTGTTTTAATTGTACTTCAACTTTCATATATTGCTTTATGCCTCATCGTGTTAACCAATATTATATGAGAGCCTTGTAGGGTAAGAGAAGTTTATCCATCAGTTGCGGGACCTCTAATTAAGCAGAATTCCTTTCGTACTCGATCACATGACTCTGATCGAGGACCTCCTTTCAATATATATTTAAACAGTTAAGAGAGATCGACCTGCGATATCTGGTTCTCTTGGAAACTACGTACTTGTGCTGACTGGTTGGATGACTATGTAGACATACCTTTCCCATATACAATGATTACTATGCTTTCTATGTATAGAGTGAGAGAGCCGTTGTTTCCATTTTGGGATGTTAACAAACAAAAAATTAACAAAAAAAAATGGTGGAGAGCATTAATTAGTTGCCTATGGTTCCCCATCATATTGTTACCCTTTTTTGGGTGCCACCAGAAAACCCTTGCAAGAGCAAGTTCACCCGTAGTCAAGAAAAGTCGAGGCGTCGACCAGTCAAGTTACTGTTTACTGTCACTGGACATGGATTTCCACCCGTTTTTTTTCTTGACCAGTCAAGACTGTTCATATATATATTGGTTATTAATTGTTTGCCGTTGGATCTTCTGCTTAATTGAAATGGACCGCTGGGATTTCATGACTGTTACCCACCTTTTTCATGCTTGTAGGGTGGAGTGATGATGTCAGCCACGTTATGGCTTGGGCCGAGCTGGCAGCCCCTCAAACCCAGTCAAAAATTTAGTCATGCTGTTGCCTTTTTTTTTTGGCCTCAGTCAATAAAAGCCAACAATTGGTTGGGCAAGCTTCAACCGGTGGAAGACCATTTTTCCTTGTGGCCGGTCACCACGTCAGTTTTCTGAGCTGGAGCCCGGGCAAAAGAGAACCGCTGCACTTGCTCTAAGCAAAGCAATTTTTAACTGATGGAGTCATACTGAACCACCTCCTTCACTCTTCTCTATATATAGTTTCAGCAAACAAACTATGACTAGCGCGCAGATCTATGTAGAAGCAATGAGGTCTATAATTCTATATAAATGGGTAGGACTACATATAGTCATATATAATATATTGTGGCTATATCGGTTTATATATATTTTCTTTAAAGTGGAGGTAATTTACTCAATGAAATGCCTCAAACACATTGAAAATACTCAATTAATAACTATACTCCACGCCAAAGGAAAACATTCCTACATTCGTTATTGGCCACACCGTCATAGAGCGGCATAGTCGAACTTATCACCGTCTTCTGGGTAATGATTTTATCAGCGTTTCTGATTAATTGGGAGCCATGCATATAGCTAGGGAGAATATTAAAACCCTAACATGTCCATGCATGCATGCAACCTCTAACAGTTATACCACAAGCATTGCTAGCTAGCTCCAAGTGCCTAAATCGTCCAGCAGAGATATCAAACTGATCTCATTCACGACACGTGCATTGGGTGCGCGCCGTGAAAGAGTATTATTTACGACGAATAATAAAAGCATGTTGTGAATGATACATTTTAATTACATATTTTACGGCGTGCATTGTATGCGGGCCATTAAACTTGCAATATTGTTTGTATTAAAGGCTACCTCTGTTTGTATGCCATGATTTTGCGAAAAGCGCCAAAATTTTTGGCCAAATATTGAACTTCCCTCTCGAATGAAAAAGAAAGAGATAGAAGACCGGTTCAAACTTCCCTCTCAGAGACTCTCGCTCTCAAAATCTCCTCCGCTCCCAAAACCCTAACCATTGCCGCTGCTCCTCCTCCTCCACTCGCAACCCTTTCCCCGCGCCCAGCCTTCCTTCCTCTTTTTCTCCGGCGGGACCGCCTTCAACAGCGTCGTTGAGAAGTTCAAGAATTTCACCACTCCGGCGACGGAGGAAGCACCGCCGAGATTGTCCGCGTCCTCACGGAGACTCATTATCTCAAATCTCCTCTTCAAATTGGATTTTGGGAGTCCGATGCCGGCGGTGCAGGAAGATCCGCCGACGGCTGACGCGATATCCAGAAATTTGACGCCGTTACTGCAATGATCCTCATAACCGAATAGAGAAAAGCCAGCTATAGCTCGTCGAACGTGAAGACATCGATGATGAAGACGACCTCTTCAAAGCGTTCGATAAGACTAAACTTCACAAACATTCGGTTCTGAAGATCCTAGAAGGAGCCTAAAGGGGGGTGAATATGCTTACAACCAATTTTTTTCGTTCAAAAACTTTCTCAGGGATTGCAACTGGGTGATCAATCTTCAGTGCTGATATTGAACAGAATGTATTGAACAATCAAACAAACCAACTAAAGCATTAAAGAACACATATTTTTGTTAACGCATTAAACACCCTATCGAGGGAAAACATCTACGTGGCCTTTAACTCTTGAAAGACCAAAACCAATTCACTAATGAACAACAACTTACAAGATTACAAAAACAAAGATTGCACTGAACGCGGCAACTTCTCTAGACTAACTCACTAAACTGTTTGTAATCACTCCTTGCTAATTGTTTACATAAGTGAACAACTCAGAAATCTCAACTATGAAACAAGCTATGAATGCAGCAAGTTCCTCTTGGAGATTTCACCTTTGAAGCTTGCAATACCCAAATGACCTCATGGGATGCAAGAGATGAAAGTGAATGCATGAATGGTTTTGTGTTTTTCAAATTGTTTTCAACATGGAACAAGACACTTTGAAAAGCATAAAACCAAAGAGATAAACTCTTGATAAACAAAGGGACTGAAAAACAAAAGTGTTTTCAATACCCGAGAGTGAACAGAGAACCCATATATATATATATAGGATGAAGAAAATCAGTTTACCCAACAACCCCTTAAACTCAATTGGAGTAGGTAACCTCATCCCCTTAATTTCAGATTGCACATGTAAACCCATACTCCTAATTTCAATTGGGAAAACCAATTCTAGAAGCCAAAACACTCAAGTTCCATAATCAAAGCTGACACCCGAATAGAACCCATGAAAAAACCATTGACTTTGTGAAAGAAATGCCATGCATGAGCTTACCTGAGCCATGAGGAAGAGGGGACTTCTTCTGATCTTCAAGGTTAAAGCTTGATCTTGGAGAAGATTGCAAACTAAGATGGGGAAGCAAGACAGCAAACTGATCTTTATGTGGGTCCTCGACAGCAAGACAACCACAATTGAAACAATTGTAATTAAACAATTATGGTCTTGGGATCTATACTTGGGATTCTAACTCTTGGGCTTCAAGGGTAGATAACTTGAATCATATATTTTCGCAAGCGTACGAATCGTGTCAAGTAAGGGAAGTATTTGGACCTTAGTTTATCGTACCTCGGGGATTAGGTGTTGGACCTAACCAAGATAATTGGCACTAGGACAACTCAAATGCATACAATGAAAAATAAAAATAAAAATAAAATAAAGTAACATAATATTCACAAGGCACCAAGCCACCAAGCCTCGGCTTAGCTCACACTAAGCCTAATCGAAGCCACTAACTTGTTGCCCAAATGAGTTATGCACAATGGAAGGTAGAATTTTGTTCAAGAGTTTTGAATTGAGAATTAACTAAATTAAATGCAAACTAAAATAAAAGCAAACAACTAATTATCAAGCAAGAAATTAATGGAAACATGGGAGTGTCGGGTGATTCATACTAACTATCTTGCAAACATCGATGTCAATTTCATAAATGCATGTATTTCCTATATGTGTCGAGTCCCGTATCTAGTACCGGTTAAGACTACTAAACCAATTACCTTTCGGTGTATTGACTATGCCGGTTAATGTCACAATCAACTCTCTAATTTGGGCATTACGCCGGTTAAGGCTGCAATATCCAAAATTAGAAGCCTAGAGAGCAAGATAATAGAGACCTAAGCAAACTTAGTTACAATTAAGCTAGCTAATAGTCACCACACTTAAATCCTAGATGCAACAAGACTAATAAGTTGTCAATTTATCAATGGGTTTTTTGCACCAACAGTGTCTGGAGACTTGGGTGACTGACAATATGATACCCGAACTTACAAAGTTATCAAAGTAATACCCAGACTCAATTTTTCGTATCAACGTGGTACCTACGTCAATTTTTCGTCACGCCTCCGTCAATTAGACCACGTGCGAAGCACGTGACTCATTAAATGAGGCTAAAAATGACTTTTTCACTCTTCCTCTCCTCTTCTCCAACCCAATCACTCACCCTCTTCCTCTCCTCCTCAACACCACCTGGTAATAATAAACCATTATTTCCCTCCATCAAACCCACATGACTTCCTCCCTCCCCAATTTTGATTTAGATTGGATGACATGTGTTTTGCAGCTGTAGAAAACCACAGCGGAAGCGATTCCACCAAGAATATGATCTCTTCTACAAAATAACCCTACTTACAGAGACAAACAATTACCAATTAATCTCTACATAAATCAAATTGCAGCAACCCAGAGTGAAAATCAAAGCCCCAACACTTCAATTCTCCTCAATTTGAAGGTTACCAAAGACTGATCGAGCTAAGCATCATCATAGCAATGAAACCAAGGACTGAACTAAATCACAGTAGCTAGAGCAGAGAAATAGCAGCATTACCACGCAAGAGGAAAGCAAAAACCAAGAATTGACCAACCAGCATCTTCAAGAAACCGAAACCCCCAAGAATGCATCCTCCTCCTCCATCTTCTCCCACAAAAACTCCCGCATTCCAGACAACCCCGTTTTCTACGCCATCTTCCCTGAATCCTCCCTCATCTCCACCACCACCGCCGCCTCGCTCCAATCCCTTCAGAGATGAGAAACATACAGAGACATCGTTTCCATCGGCGCCGCCCTACAACTCCTCCGAAAACGGCGACACTTTGTTGGACCAAACACTCAAAACGTCGTCGTAGTCCAACTTCAGCATCAGCCCACACTCCGAATCCTCCTCCTTTGGCGGCAACTCCGCCAGCTTCGACTCCACCACCGCTAGTTTCTCCATCTTCTTCTTCCTGAAAGAAGATGGGGCCAACGGAGCCGAAATGGATGGCCGAGATTTGTTGAATCTGGGTGAGATTTCAAGAACATCAACGGTCGGGAAACTCCACCAGTTCATCCCACCAACATTTCCTCCATCCTTTTCCCTCTTCCTCCTCCCCCCACTGCCACATCATCATTGCCTTTGCAGTCTCGCCGTTCTAATCATCGGGACCGAGCCTAAATGGAGAAGAAGAAGAAGACGATGAATAAGAGAGAAAATTTAATGAATTGAGGGCAAATTAGTCCTTTTAGCCTCATTTAATGAGTCACGTGCTTCACACGTGGTCTAATTGACGGAGGCGTGACGGAAAATTGACGTAGGTACCACGTTGATACGAAAAATTGAGTCTGGGTATTACTTTGATAACTTTGTAAGTTCGGGTATCATATTGTCAGTCACCCAAATCTCCAGACACTGTTGGTGCAAAAAACCCTTTATCAATCTATTCATCACAATTGCCCACAACATAATTTCAAAGGGTGATAAAGTCTAGAAACATGCTTCTAAGGACCAATAAATTCATATTTAAAGCATACAGAAGAGAAATTGCATTTATTTCATTCAAAGCATCAACATTTATACAAAATCAGTTAGGGCTTCACAACCTTAACTCTCAAAATTGAACTACTCACTATCCATAGTCAAATACATCATCAATAGCAAATAAAATTATGGAATAGATAATAAGGAAGAGAGTGGAGAGTTAGCTTGGTCACTCCTAGCTATGAGCTAGTATGAACCAAATAATTTCTTCACCCAACTACCCAAAAATATAGGTGTGGTGCTCTTGATGATGATTCTCTTGAAGCCTTGAATGAGTAATCCTTCAAATTCTCAAAATAAAACTAAAGAAAATATAGAAAATGAAAGGGGAGGAGGAGAGGGCAGCAGCCCTCCCCTAAGGTTGGTGAGTGTGGCGCCGGTAGTGTCTTAAGAATAGAATGAAGGGTTGGTGCTATATATACATATATGGGGTCGTGGTTACTGCTGGAGTGCTGGAGAGAGAGAGAGAGAGAGACTTAATATGCTGTGCTTGTGGTCGAGAGGAAAAAGAGAATTGGGGTCAGCGTGGAAAAAATCTGGTCAAGGTTAATTGGATTATGTGCCACGTGTCAAGCTTGGATTGGTGCCTACCAATTAAACCAATCTGCACGTGCATGGTTTTATTAATTAACCAATAGTTAGGTTAATTAATTTAGGCAATTATACCAATTAAGCCACTTATTAATAAACTAAGTTCCCTTTCCTTCCATATTTGATTGACCATGGGTGACCGATGATCTACTATTTTGTTCTTTTGTCGGAATACTCTAATTTGCTTCATTTTCGCGTCATTTTCCCTTGATTTCCGCAACTCCGCTTATTTACTACAAATTTAATAAAAGTTTATTAATTACATAATAATTGACTTGAGAATTAACTTATTTATAGTGTTTTAGATACAATTGCATGCATAAAAATGCGTGTAATCAGTAGAGATGTTTTGTTAAAATGAGGAATGCCAATACATGATATGCTAACAGGTTCCATTCAATTTCCGTTACATACGTTGAGTTTATATTTCGATCATTTTGCTCTGGTAATTGATTTCAGTTAATTTTCAAATTCCCGATGGATTTTCTTAGTTTTTTCTCGACTTCTCACCGGAATTGAGTGTGTTTGCTCCTAATTTTATGATTAGAAGTAAATTTCAAGCGAAAATTGCTTTAGAAGTGACTAAATCGAAGTTCTAATGGAGCGATGAGATTTATGTGCAATGATTGCTCAAGGAATCAATGCCGGAGATGTTGAAGCTTTAGGTCGCAGGGCTCTACACCTGGCAACTTCACCTAGAAGGTAAAGCCAACTTCACCTCCGAATTGTTGAAAATGTAAATGTTCAAGTTGGATTTCCTTACTTTGATTGTTGTTTGGCAGAACTTGACTGGAATTAAATGTTTATCTGAGGCCAAAGTCGATAAAATTTGTAAAGTTGCTGAGAAGATAGTGGTTAGTGCTCAAACTTGTCATAATCTGAAATCCAATATTGTCTTCATCAGGTAGTTATTTTAGTTTCATAGTTTGTTCTATTCTCTACAAAGCAATTCATTAGGGTGTGTGTCAATACAGCTTCTGGCACAATGACAAGTCTGTGCATTACAATTTATATTTTGCACAAGTATTGTGGCTAATGCAAGAGGCTCAAGCACCTGTTCGGTATTCACACTAGTTCAATTTCTTCTTAATATCTAGATGTAATTAAAATCCATGTTATGTTCTTGCTTGGAAATCTGCAGAAGTATCTTCTAGGAAGATGTTATTTTGTTGTATTACTTTGAAACTCCATTTAAGTTTAATCTAATGAAATGCAGTTAAGGAAATACCTTATTGTTTAACTTAAAGACTTGGAAGGTGTTTTGGAATTTAATTAGAACTTAAAGTCATTAAAGTGTTCCTGTCATTAGTACTATGAACCATATTAAGCTTTCAGTTATCAAGTTGTTAAACTAAGGCCTTGTCAAGCTTTCGTTTTGTAAAGTTATCAATTGTACCATCAAATAATGAAATGTTTATTTATTTACAATTATCATGTATTCAGTGTGTTTGATAAATAAATTAAGTTGTTAACCTTATTTTTGGGGTCCTGCAAGATATGCTTTGAAGAAACACACCGCTAACAGATAGTATATTGCTTCTCCCCATCTACTGAGCGTATTCCAGATTGTATAGCCGCCTCATTGTCAAGGTAACTAGCTATTATAATCAATGCACTCTGTTATGTGCCCCTACTTCTCATTTTTTTTTTCTCTACAGAACTTTATGCTTTGGCCAATAACCATGAAACTATTTCCAGGAAATATAATGTATTGCAATCGTCTACTTGTTCCTGTGCACCATTGAATTTAGACTTCAGAGACACAAGGGTGATGCGGCTGGTGAGCATTGGAGTGTGTCCCCTGATTTTATGATGGTGCTGCCATTGTTAGCTTAACATGATTGATGAGGACAACAACCACAAGCATTCAGCATTCCCCAATGTATATCCATATATGCCACTGCACATTGCACTAGCACAAGTTAAGAAATTGGCACTAGCTAGTAGATTGCCACTTCTAGGGCTGGATTCGGTACTAAACCGATCCATTTTTCCCCAAACCGTTGCCGAACCGACCTCCTCCGGTATCAGCATTTTCAAACCGCCACCGATCCGAATAATCGGTATACTGACAAGTCGGTAACCGAAAATCTCGGTTTGGTATCGGTAGGTAACCGGTAATTACAAGCAAACTCCATGAATTGAGAAGAAGATGGTTTGCAGATCTGTTGGAGAAGATGATGAAAAAAACAGGGAAGAGAAAGAAGAAAGAGAAGAATTGAGAGGGCATGTTCTTCCTCCATCGAATTAGCAGAGGCTGTTGAGGCTCACGCTCCAAGCCTAGCGTCGTTACTTCAACGCCGATCCCCACCACTCTGACCCAGCTCCGTCATCGAGTATAACGCCAGTGAAGGAACAAAAAAAATATACAGATCGAAGAACTAACAATCCATGGTGAAAACGGGATTTTGGTGGTTTGGGTTTTGATTTATTTGTAAGAGTTGAAATGGTTGCTTGTGTGATTCTGGAATTGTTGCTGGTTTCCAGAAAGAAATTCTGGAATGAGAGAGAAGACAATGCTGGAACGATGGGTTTTCGCTTTTCATTTTGGGTTTTTACTTCTATCGCTTAAGAAACTAATAAATATAAAATTTGTAGACAATATGCTGACAACAACCCGTAGTGCAGTGGTTGGGATTAGAAACTCTATCTATGAGAAGAGGAGTTCGAGTCGCGCCTTCTACCAATTTTCATTTTATATATATATTGTGTAAGACGCTGATAAATATAAAATATGTACATATAGTAATGAGAGCAACTCGTGGTCCAGTGGTTGGGATCAAAGTCTCTGTATGAGGGAAAAGGGGTTCGAATCCCGCCTTCGACAAATCATTTTGTATATATACTCGGTATGGTGTATACTCGGTCGGTACGGTATACCGACGGTATGCTATACACCATACCGTAGCCGAGCCGAAGGGAGCCATACGGTACGGCTGAGCTGAGCCGAAAGTCGGTAGGCCGAGATTTCGGCCCAAATCGGTTCGGGCCGGTTCGAAAATCGGCTGGTTCGGTTGCTTCGGCCCAAAATGCCAGCCCTAGCCACTTCTACTCTCAATTGGCAAACTACATGCACTTCCGTAACTGTGATTGAGAAAGCCTCACGACAACTAATAAAGGATATATATGTTCTGATGGCAAGAATATATTGATAGTTTAAGAATGCTTAATTTGCATTATTTAGCACATCGATTTTTCATGTAATCAGTTTTCTCACGCAATATGCTTAAATTTCCCAATTGGGGATTATACCAACTACTTTAATCTCATTTAGATGTGTAAATCATTGCCATACTTATCAAGAACGTAACAGCTTCTTCTTGTTAAGAATCTGGATAATCGAGCTTGAAGAAAAATATCTTAATTGATTCATATGTAATGAAACCCTAGATAATAACATGAGCAAATTACTGCTATGGGCAAACAGAAAACTTGCTACTGCCATGCATTCAGTACTTTAATTAGTAATCTATTCACTTTTTCTTTGTTATCACTGACAGTCTTTTTTCCAATGGTCATGAATGTGATACTTTAGTTCTCTGGTCTTCTTTATTTCCTTTAATGTTAGCCAGAAGCTATGTGAATATTATTCTTTTGTGCAAAGAATCAAAGTGACATGCATGTTATGTCAGTACGTTCCCATGTAAAGAAGTAATTAGGTAAAGGATTCTAATTGAATAGTTCCCTATAGTTTACAGATATATAAGTACATTTACTATGAGCAAAGAACGGCCTAGCTAGCTATAATCATGAAATGGAACTATATCGAAATGACATTACAGCATTAATTAGTCATGTTCGCAGCCCAATAATTTCAATGAAGAGAATTCAGAACACCGATATGCATTTGCATCAACATAAATAGATAGTTAGATTAGAGCAACTCCAACAGCTTCCCCATATTTTGATTTTTCTCTATTTTAGGGAAAAATGAGTCTCTTTTGCTCCAACAGATTCCCTATAACTATCCCTATTTTAGGGAAAGTGAGGAAAGAGAAAACCAAATTCCCTATTGTACATACCACCTATATCACATACCGCCAATCAACATAAATAGATAGTTAGATTAGAGCAACTCCAACAGCTTCCCCATATTTTGATTTTTCTCTATTTTAGGGAAAAATGAGTCTCTTTTGCTCCAACAGATTCCCTATAACTATCCCTATTTTAGGGAAAGTGAGGAAAGAGAAAACCAAATTCCCTATTGTACATACCACCTATATCACATACCGCCAAGCATAAGCAACGACCTCTTAGGTGGGCCCCGCGACATGGCTAGTCCCGCCTACGACATGCATCCGGTAGTCCGACACCCGAGCTACCTCGCTATGGTGGAGGTCGGCCGGTACCTCGTAGGGAGGTCACCCTCCCATGCTCTCCAAGAGGCTTCAAGAGAAGCAATATATGTATTATTGTCCCACATCGAGAATATGTAAATGGAAGGGGACTCCTTCCATTTATAAGAGGAAGTCCTCCCCTTCTTAGAGAGGATGGATCCATGATCCTTATACTTGTATCACTACAAAGGTCACTTGACCTCACTCATAGTAGAAGGTGAACCACTATACATGCTTGTGTCCCTTTCTCTCTCTCTCCCCATCATGATCCACACTTAGTTCCCGTACTGTATTCTTCAGTAGAAACATTGGCGCTAGAAGGAGGGCCCCTATGTTAGGGTATGAACCTTCGACCTTAAGCAAGAGTCATCCGGGTACACGAGCCATTCGGGTACATGGGTACATGCAGGTACTTGAGTCAGCGGGTACCTCCACTCCTAAGCCTCCGGGACTTTCACAAGTCAGCCGGAATTAAGCTTCACTTGCACACCAAGGGTCTCGGTGGCATTCACCTTCCCGGATCCTTCAACGAGTCACGTACGGGTACCATTGCGTAACCCGCCCGGTACTTCGAAATTTCTGGGAACCAGGCCTCCCCAACAGCATCCTCACTTCCCGGAGATCATCACCGGTAACTCCATCACCTCACTGCTAGCTCCCTCAGCAACTCACCAAGGGTCTCGGTGGCATTCACCTTCCCGGATCCCCAAAGCTCCATCATCGAGTCAAAGACTCCCGGTAACAGACCTCTCCCGCTCTTGTACATATCATGATTGGGAGCCCGGTATCCGTAACCTGGCCGGCACCCATGCCTCCTCCTGGATTCTCATCACTGACAACCTCGATCTCCTGCACTACCCGGTAACCAACACTCTACCCCGGTACTCGACACATCAACATTTCTGGTTCCGGGCCTTTCTCTCGTGCACATCGGTTAGAACTCGGTAGCTCGCTCACCGGCAGCCCATTATCCAGCAGTTCTGTGGACACAAATCTTCTCTAGGCACCCATACACTCACCGGCAACTTCAATGCTTCACCTCCAGCCCGGCGTACTTGAGAAACCATCTCCCCGGCCGGTACCTTCACTCAAACTCGTTGATATACATAAGCCAGATGCATAACCGGGTACCACCTCCATCACCGGAGACTCACCTCTCCCACGCCTCCCAGCCAAACATCTCTCTCCGGCTCTCGGTCCTTCACCTCATCCCGGTAGCAAGTTTGGCACACCGGTCAACCTCACCAAGTCCCGGAATCAATTTCTCAAGCGGCACCTCTCGGTGACTCTCCCGGTACGTGAACAGTCCAGCTCTTGGTACCCGATCGTTTACAAAAAAAAAAAAAAAAAAAAAAGGAGAACAAGGGGTATTGCTCTCGGCACCCAAGTAGCTACTATGGACACCCTATGAGTCCTCACAATGTCACTCCAGTCCCAAATAGCACCCTTCCAGGCTTCAATTGCAGCAACCAGATAAGTTTGCTTCCCTGTTTAGCTCTCCAGCTTGTGCGCATAAGCTAAATCACAGTTCCTACATACGAGTTCATACTCTTCTGAAGGTCAGAGCTGAGCCTCTTGCTTTATATTTATCTATTCCCTACTCATACACACGTGTTTAATTAAAACAACACAACTCCTACTTTATTGCCACATATAAGAGACATGATATAATTGACATCCAAATCTGCCCATGCATAGGGCACGTATACCTTTATCTTTGCTATTTTATAGATGCTTTCCATGCATGAGTTGTAACACTCATAAACAAATCCGTACATAGCCATAGCTTGTGACATTGGTGTGTTGTATATGGTGCATCCCCATGCTTACACGTGTACATATTACACAACCTTGTGACTTAATTGTTAATTATACTACTAATGCTAGTCACTGATATACATAAATGCATATATATAGTACACAAAGGTCTTTGCAATCATTTCCCTCATACCATTACACCTCTTTTTACTAGGAAAATTCCATGCAAAACTCTCGATAATGTACCGAAGCACACTTGCCATGGTTCAATCTTATGTGTGATCTGCCATGCTCCAAGTTGATGACACACATGAACATAATACTCTTGTTTGCTTGTGCGCGCTTACAGCACAAATGTAGCCAATTTGAATGTACTCTATACGCATGACCCACTACAGCACACACATATATATATACTTAACTGATAAGTTAGCCAATTATACGAGTTGGCTTTCTAATTATTTACTTCCTCCGTGCACCATCATATGCAATTAAACATCAATGGCGAACACTAATAGCCTTGTTGTGAGCTTGCGTTATATCCTCCACATTTGATGATTGTATGTTTTGCTACAAATATATGTCGCATGGCTTCTTACGTCATTCAAAGCTCATGCAAAACAATTTTGCTACCCAATACATTATGTCCTTCTTATTTCCCCATGTTTTTCCTTTATACAAATTGAAAGAGTTATTTCCTTCCATTGTCTCCATGCTGGTAACACCAGACACTCTCCTAAATGTTGGCATGCCAAATATATAAACATATCATGGTCAATTAGTCAATTATACCATATGAACAAGCTACTACTCACTTGCTTATTTTTGACGAGGCACTATCATTCCAACCGGGAGCCTTTCTTATATGAGCAAAAGCAAGTGCACTATATCGGTACTCGCTAGCCGACATGGAGTCATATATATAGACAACAATCTCTTTGCAATATCTTCACCAATGAATGGCTCCAGATAAGTTCTCATCTACACTTTCTTAATTTGAGCTAATGCTATACTTCACATGCTTCATTGATTACTACAATCTAAGCATGCCTACAAAATGTGATAGTCTCGATATCATATCTATTATGCCTACGTGTTAATACTTAATTTAATTGACTATCAATTAAAATTGCTACATATATACATATGGCTCTAAATTAGTGTCAAATACGGCACTTAAAATTCTCGCCCCGAGCGAGGTACCCTCAAGGGGTAAGTCAAGGTCAAATGCTTGTATAAATCTCCTCCTATCATGCGAGGCTAATATCGTCATTCTACCCGGGGCCACGCCACCGGGTACCAGAAGCCAAAGCCACCGGACACCCCAATGGGGTTACGATGCTCAAAGCCATCATTCTACCTGGGGCCATGCCACCGGGTACCGGGGCCCAGGGCCACCGGTTACCCCAACGGGGTTACATCATTCTACCCGGGGTCACGCCACCGGGTAAAGGAGGCCTACAAGTCCTCATTTAACCCCATTGGGTTAAGGAGGCTTAAGCCCTCATCAATCCCACCAGGATCACGGGCTCACTCACCTCATTGGGTACATCAGGCCCCGAGCCTATCTACTCCACTAGGTATACGAGTCAGCCCAACCCTCATCTGGTACCGGAGGCCCAATGCCAGACACCCTCATCGGGTACCGGAGGCCCAAGGCCATAATACCCTATTGGGTACGAGACACCTAGCTCTCAATTAAATCCTCTACTCGAGCGAGGTATCCCAACGAGATAACTAAAGGGTAGCTCCCTTACAAAAGCCAAGGTCCAGTCCCTTGCATCCAAATCCTTGCCCCAGGCGAGATACCGCCAAGTCTTCATTTACCCTTCCGGGTATCAGAGGCTCCAGTCCTCAATCTACCCTTCCGGGTATCAGAGGCTCAAGTCCTCATTCTACCCTTCCGGGTATCAGAGGCTCAAGTCCTCATTTACCCTTTCGGGTATCAGAGGCTCAAGTCCTCATTCTACCCTTCCGGGTATCAGAGGCTCAAGTCCTCAATCTACCCTTCCGGGTATCAGAGGCCCAAGTCCTCATTCTACCCTTCCGGGTATCAGAGACCCAAATCCTCATTCTACCCCATCGGGTACCATAGGCTCAAGCCCTCAGAAAACCCCACTTGGTACCGAAGGCGGGGTAAGCCAAGGTCCAGTCCCTTGCTTTTGAGTCATCTCACCTCCCGAGCGCTCTGTACACTTGGGGGACTTATTCATACCACTTATCACAAGTGGAGGTAGTACCCGATCGGGACTATCATTCAGCTTCACGCTCATACTTTTCGTGCTATGGTCTATTAATGGAAATATTGAAATTTTTTACCTATTGTTGATCGCAACAATTAAATTTCTTTTACATCCCATTAATAAAACCATAGGACAAAACTCCCACAACCTATCACCCGCTCAACATGAGCGAGCTCAACTCTTACGTTCCCGTTACACATAAGCCAAACAATCGGGTTATAGCTTATACGTTCGGGTCAAATAAGTTAGAGTTCCTTCCTCTAACCCATACTTGGGGGACTATCATGGCCATGCTATAGTCTCACTACTATGACCAATAGTTACTACAATACCGGAGCTCTATGCTCAGCCTCACGGGCATCCTCGAGCGTAACCTAAGTACTAACTACATAACTTGGGGGACTCGGCGAGTAACTACACTCCCGGTCCTAACATGTGTTCATCATATGCATACAACACATACATACCATTATGTACATATCATTGTGTTCATCACACATCTATGCATCATTGCATCTCATATAAACATTCATACACCTCGATGCATTTGACTCAAATGTCACTTAGATTGCCCTAGTGCAATCAATATGCTTTTGTGCACTCATCTTATTTGCAGGTACTAGCTTAATGAGGGCCCCGCGGCACCCACCAACCCGAAGAGTCCCTTCTTACTTACGGAGTTGGGGGACTAGTATGGGTATGACGTTCAACAAGGTCATCACTCATACTTGGCGGCATCACATTTAAACTCCCCAACCAAGAAGCGCCTCTTACTCGGGGACTTGTACATACCACCTATATCACATACCGCCAAGCATAAGCAACGACCTCTTAGGTGGGCCCCGCGACATGGCTAGTCCCGCCTACGACATGCATCCGGTAGTCCGACACCCGAGCTACCTCGCTATGGTGGAGGTCGGCCGGTACCTCGTAGGGAGGCCACCCTCCCATGCTCTCCAAGAGGCTTCAAGAGAAGCAATATATGTATTATTGTCCCACATCGAGAATATGTAAATGGAAGGGGACTCCTTCCATTTATAAGAGGAAGTCCTCCCCTTCTTAGAGAGGATGGATCCATGATCCTTATACTTGTATCACTACAAAGGTCACTTGACCTCACTCATAGTAGAATCTCTAAGTGGACGTAGCCTTGCCTCAAGGGCAAGGTGAACCACTATACATGCTTGTGTCCCTTTCTCTCTCTCTCCCCATCATGATCCACACTTAGTTCCCGTACCGTATTCTTCAGTAGAAACACCTATATTTACAGCAATCTCTAAAAATTTAAGGAAGAATATGGAGATTTTAGAGATTGCTGTAAAATAGGGAATCTGTTGGAGTTGGAGAAGAAAAATATGCTAAAGCTTTGATTTTTGCTTCCCTATTATACAAAAATTATAGGGAAGCTGTTGGAGTTGCTCCATCAAATATATTTTCTAGTATTAAAAAAATTAATTATAAATATCAAAGAGTTGAGATCATCTTATAAGTGTGGGGTTACTTGCACCGTTGGTGCATAGAAGAATTTTTATAATTTTAAAATATGTGTTTTCTCTTCCAACTAAGTGATAAAGTAATCTGGGGTTCATATCCAAAACCAATTGACAATGGATGGAGTGGCCCAAACCCTTATAAACTCATAGGCAAGGTCCCATTTTTCCCATGTGGGATGTATATATTCTCAACACGCCCCCGCACGTGTGGCGAATTTTCAAGTCATACACGTGGACAACTTTTGGGTGACGTGGAGCCAGTGTGGCCGTTAGGCATGCACACATGAGTAACCCGCTCTGATACCATGATAAAGTAATCTGGGGTTCACATCCAAAACCAATTGGTAATGGATGGAGTGACCCAAACCCTTATAAACCCATAGGCAAGGTCCCATTTTTCCCATGTTGCTGCTCTGTTGGTTCTTTGAAACCGCTTTCCTTTCTAGTTGCCCACCCACACACACAAAACATTGAAAAAAGAATAAGAAAACCAAACCCATGTGGGATGTATATATTCTCAACACCAAGTACATGACGAGTTACTATTTTCTTGACGAACATAAGCTTTCTAAAAAATTTATGTGAGGAGTACTCTCAAAAAGTTGTATGGAGCTAACTAGTAGAAGATCGATCAATCAAGTTGGTACTCTATTAAGACTTAAAGACTTTATAATTGACAATGATTATACATCTTAATATACCAAGTCCCAGTTTGGCATAAACTTAAGTGTAGAAAGCTGTGAGAAAAACCCTAGCATATGGCTCTGACTCTCTCTCGAGAGGGATATCATCGTTTCTTCCATTCGGTGAGCGGCGATGACAAAACTTCTCGCTTGCTTCTCTGTTCTTATGGCGGCGGCGACAAACCTCTTCCTCTGGCTCTATCTTCGGTTACAGAAGATGCTTGTGCTGATTTTGGTGGGATTGGTCCTAGAATCTTGAGTGACCAGATCTGGTCTGGTGGTGATGATGGATCTGCTCTTGATCCGTCGACCTATGGTGGTGATAGCGACCAGCGCGGTGGTAAGATGGTTGCTATTGGCGGTGGTGATGTCTGGTGGCGTTCGCTCGACGAGGGTAGGGTGGTCTTCGATGGAGGAGGCGGTACGGTTCGGGCTGATCTCTACCCGATGCGTTCTTCTGGATCGAATGTGGCTGTGACAACTGCCGGTGGTTTTGAACGCACGGCTGGCTTTCAGCCTTTGCCTGGAGGCGGTGACTGCTTCTGGTTGGGATCTATTCCTCTTGGAGATGAGGGTAGCGACTTGCAGATGGTGAAGGAAGGTGATTTGGCCCGCTCTGTTTTCGCTGGCGCTGCCGGCGGCTGGGGTGGTAATCGGCTTGGTCATGGTGGCCTAACAGTGGTTGTGTGGCCGAGTTTTGCAGCGGCGAGGCAACTCGGAGATGGTGGTGGGGTGCCCTTAGTACTTCTGGGGGTGGCCTTCGTAATTGCCATGTGGGCTGATGCTTGCTGGTGGGCCTGGGCTTGCATAATTTTGGATGGGATGGAAGGTGACTTGTCATCTTCCATTCCTAGTTTTTAGTTTTTTTATCAGGTCGCAAAGATCACATTCTCTGAGGGTTCATTTTACTTTTGCTTCGGAGGATGTTTGATCTTTGTTTGAAATAAAGGTGCGTTATTTTCCTCAAAAGGTGGGTGTACTCTGGGTGGCCTGGGGCTTGTTCTTGTAATAGAATAGGTGTTTAGGGTTCCCTAAGGAACGATTCTTTCTGTCGACCCCTTAGGGGTGTTTCGTTTTTGTACTGCTTGCTGAATATATATAATGGGCTGACCTCTTTTCAAAAAAAAAAAAAAAAAAAAAAAAATAGACTTAAAAGACTTTATTAAAGTGCGGCGTGTGCCAGGGTTATGGAGTAAACAGGTACCAAACTGAAAAGGAGAAAAAGCCCGATCGAACGGATCGGATGTGACTAACAACAACATGATAAAAGTAACGATAGCCATTCGGGTGAAGAATTGTGTTATGTATCTGTCTGTGCATGATTCCCATGACATACAGCTTAGATTACTTTTCAAATTTTCAAAGCTAATCATCAGAAATATTGAAATAAGGTAGGGTGGCTCAACTGTCTGCCACGGCAAGTAGGACAGTTGTGTGTGTGATTAGGATGCTACTTTGTTATCTTGTCAAGCATGCGTGCTATGTCTAGTAATTACACTGTGGCCTTTGGGATCAAAATCAGAAAGCAACAAGCACATATATATGAAAAGTTATTTTGTCTACATAAACATAATATATCGGATTTATTAAATAGAGGATTTCAACCGTTGATAAGTTAAATTCATATGCAATAATTGCGTTTACAAAAAATCAATTAAATTCATAATAATTTTGTAACTCAAAATTGTGTAAACAAATGTAGTCCGTTAGATAAAATTAAAATAAACATTGTGCTAATTAAATGGTTAAACATTTTTTGATTTGACTAATTTTTTTATGATTCATATGTATGTATGTAACAAGATGGCGGTGAATGCAGAGCATGCCAGCGAGGTGACCGGAGGTGAGAAGATGGCGGCGTTTGCTGCGTTTGGCAAGGGTGCAGCAAGTTGGGTGCCCAGATCATCTTGGGAGCCCAAAAGGATTCGGCGGCCCAAATCAGTTTGGGGGCTAAATTCAAATGGGCTTGGGGCGCCCCAACCTGTTGTGTGTACTTGTTGGAATTGGGCTCTTTTTTGGACCACACGGATACACTCTGTTTCTTCAGGGTTTCGTATTTGGGATCTTGGAGGATCATTAATTCAACTAAATGCACCTATGGTTATCTTAGATCTAAATGTAGCCTATTTACTATGTATTCTTTTCATAGTGTATAGGTTCGCTTTTGAATATGTGAGCACTGATTGTCTAATTGGTGGTGCTAGTATGCCATGTCCTAGACTTGCCCATAGATAGCAAGGGAAGGTATGTATCCGTGCCATTCTGGCTTGAGTTGAATGAGAATTGTTTGGTTCAAAAAAAAAAAAAATGTAACAAGAGAATAAATAGTTTAAATTATTAAACTACATGGTAAAAATAAAAACAACATCCTCACATTTCAAATTTAAGGAGCCCTCATATATATATATATATATATATATATATATATATATATATATATATATATATATATATATATATATATCATACACCTACAAAGCCAGCCACCCTGCTCTGGTATTAAGTTTTCTAGAAAAAACTACGTACACCATATTAATGTTTCCATCACATAAGACAATTTTTGCGTGTAAATTTATGAACTTACATGCATACATATCAAGGAAAATATATTAGTTATTACTGGTTTATTAATATAACTTGCAGACGTAAATATAGGACTTGTGATTTGTTATGGAGAATGGAGTATATAAAAAAATGAAAGTCATTCTTGATCTGTATAGTTTTATATATAGTCAGTCGTGTAGAATCGTATGCAAGTACGTCATTTCGTTTCCCTTGAAGTTCTCTCTGCCTCTAAATCCTTTGGCACAAAAAGAAAGTCCTTTTCCAGCTCGTCAAGACTAGCTAAGCTATAAAGAGAAAGAAGAGTAATGAAAGAAACCAAACCACCATGTGAGGTCTGGAACGAACTAAGGAACTGCTGCTGCATAGCCTCCGATCATGTTCTAAAAGAAAAGTAAAAGGCCACTGCATGCGTTCCTCTTTCCTTACAGAATTCGATAAACGTATGATAACAAACGTGTCACTATCTAGTTAATCCATGTTCTGAGCGCCACGCGTCAACCTCCTTCTAAGCTTTTACTTATCGAGTAGGAGGGAAGAACATGCAGTGTTTCAGAAGAAGATCTGAAACAGAGACCTCTACGGCAACCCCCTTCGTATAACGAACACACGACAAAATTTTGTGGCATTGGTCAAATGCATTCAAGGCCACAGATATTAATTTGATCGGCTGTTCTCGATATTAAATTTTTCTGATATGAATTCAATCTCGACTTGGAATTGGGGAAACATTAATGATTTGAACCAGGTATAATAAAAGCCATCTTCAATTCCTATTTTTCTACTCACATAGGAAAAATTCTTTTATACACCTGCAGTACAAATGAACTAATAAATTAAGCGAATCTTAA
>NC_084820.1:69209995-69313372 GCF_958449725.1 Rosa rugosa
CGTAGGGAGTATGAAATATGCGAATAAAACTTGCTAATAATGGAAGCTTACTGTCTATATCTTGTTGGAATTTTAGGGAGTGTTTTACATATTGTTTGCTCTATCAAAATTTAATAATATGTAGCCAAGTCTTGTAGTACGTGTAGGCATATAATTAATCAAGTAGAACATTAAGCTGAGGGGGTACAATGAGTGAATCATAAACTAGGTAAAATGCAATGTGATCTTGGTCACTGTTACTAAAATCGTTGCTAAGCATAGAGCATGATGAGTTTCCGGTATGGTTATGACATAGAAGATTGGTCACGTGTGCCTCAACATCAAGAGAACTTTCTGAGATGCTCACTATTTTTATAGATAAGAGAAAATTGGCCACTTTAATTTAATTAAATCTATTTTATCTCAAATAAGATTGCTATGCTCACAAATGCAATAAATTGTCTCTGGTACTCACATAACATTCGGGTTGTGAAAAGATTCTTGTCCTTTGTTCCATATTTCCATCTTAAATTATAAATATAATTCTGATAAAAATTACAAATATCATATTACGTACTAGTTGCAACTTGCAATACTGCATAACCTCCTTCGTATATATTATACACATTCATGTCTTCAAAAAATTTGTACCTATTGCTTATTGAGTTTTTGGGCATTACCTAATTGAAATCACATGCCAACTCCAAATTATAACAAAACAAGAAAGCACCAGAGTCAGACCCATTGCAATCCCTTTTATTATTTTCAATTACTGTTTTTTAACCTAATAAGCAACAATTAAATTAATTATAATCACTAATCAGCTAGCTGGGGAGTATTAATAGTCCTGATCTGGGTCCTACTCTTCATCGTCACTAATGACGCTTTTGTGCAGAGAAATTTTTTAAAGTCAACCCTAGAATTTTATTCTCATCAGATGTTCATTGTTTACTCTTCATCCAGATTTATTTTAATGCAATAGACCTGTCCACATGCAATGGCAATCCCTTAGCCAACACCTTAACTTTGGCACACCTATATATATACATGGCTTCTCTCTTCTCACTTTGTCAGTAGCAGTTAAGGCCAGAGCTGTGGCATAAGTGACTAAATAGACGTGGGTCGGTCTGAAAAAGAATCTAGCCATTGTTGGGTTCCTGAGGGAAACGAAAGTGAGTGAAAAATGGAAGACAAAATGGAGAGCAAGAAGAAAGCTGGCTCTTCTATACGCTCCGTTTTCATGCACGCTGATGGTGTTGATAAACTCTTGATGGCGTTGGGGCTGTTCGGAAGCATCGGAGACGGCTGCACAACGCCTATGGTCTTGTTGATCACTAGCCGCTTGATGAACAATGTCGGCGGCGCCTCATCCAACGCTCAAGATGCTTTCTTGCATAACATCAATAAGGTATATGACGTTGCAGTTATGGTATTGATGAGTATGACATACATGTATCTATACTTTTTGTTGTTAATCTTTGGAAAAACCTTCTTTCCTTTTATTCCTAGGATATAAATTGTTTTTGGCTGTTAAATTTGGATGTATGGTAAAAGGGTTCAAGGCAAATGAGCACAAAAATCTAACTATGGGTTTTGATTTTGTGGTGGACAGAATGCAGTGGCGCTATTGTACTTGGCTTCTGCATCATTTGTTTGTTGCTTCCTAGGTGGGTTTTGTTTCTTATTTCACCAAGAGTATCTCTTTCGGCATGTGGTGCAAGAATTAATCAATATGATCAATATTAAATCAAATTTTTGCCCAAATTAATTTTTTTTATAGAGGGATATTCTTGGACAAGAACTGGTGAGAGACAAGCAGCTAGAATGAGAGTAAGATATTTGAAAGCAGTGTTAAGACAAGATGTGGGCTACTTTGATTTGCATGTCACAAGCACCTCAGAGGTTATCACCAGCGTCTCTAGTGATAGCCTTGTCATTCAAGACGTCCTTAGTGAAAAGGTTTAATCTCTACCATCATTTTCAGTACGTGACTTTGTTTTTAATGGTCTCTAACTGTTTGATGTCTTGCCACCTCCAGGTGCCAAACTTTGTAATGAACTGCTCTATGTTCCTTGGGAGCTATGTTGCGGCGTTCATAATGCTGTGGAGGCTAGCCATTGTTGGGTTTCCTTTTGTGGTGCTTCTGGTGATTCCGGGTTTGATATACGGACGGACTTTGATGGGACTGGCTAGGCAGATTAGAGATGAATACACCAAGGCTGGCACAATAGCAGAACAGGCACTGTCATCAATTAGAACCGTGTATGCATTTGTTGGAGAAAAGAAGACTATAACAGAGTTCTCTGCAGCTCTACAAGGCTCAGTGAAGTTGGGGTTGAGTCAGGGCCTGGCAAAAGGCTTGGCCATTGGAAGCAACGGTGTCGTTTTCGCGATTTGGTCGTTCATGTCCTACTATGGCAGCAGAATGGTCATGTACCATGGCGCTAAGGGAGGCACTGTTTTCGCTGTTGGTGCTGCAATAGCTGTTGGTGGATTGTAAGAAGTTGCATATTCCTTTTCTAGATCACTAATTTCATTTCTAAAGTTTGGAAAATTAAAGTACTAAATATGTTGAATAAATTGGTATACAGGGCATTGGGCGCAGGCTTATCAAACTTGAAGTACTTCTCAGAAGCGTGTTCAGCCGCTGAACGAATAATGGAGGTGATTCGGAGAGTCCCCAAGATCGATTCAGACAACATGGAAGGAGAAATACTAGAGAACGTTTTAGGGGAAGTTGAATTCAAGCACGTAGAATTCGCCTACCCGTCAAGGCCAGAAAGCATTATCTTCAAAGACTTCAACTTAACGGTTCCAGCTGGGAAAACAGTGGCATTGGTGGGTGGTAGTGGCTCGGGAAAATCGACAGTGATTTCGCTGTTGCAGAGATTTTATGATCCACTCGGGGGGGAGATTCTCATTGATGGGGTGGCCATAAACAAGTGTCAGCTCAAGTGGTTGAGGTCACAGATGGGACTGGTGAGCCAAGAGCCTGCTCTGTTTGCAACCAGCATAAAAGAGAACATACTTTTTGGGAAAGAAGATGCTACCATTGAAGAGGTTATTGAGGCTGGTAAAGCTTCTAATGCTCACAATTTCATCTCTCAGTTGCCTCTGGGATATGACACACAGGTTAGTCAATTAGTTCTCTTCTTATCCTTTGCTGATGCTATTAGATACCTCTTTACCAAACGATAAATTTCTGCTTTGCATTTGATCAAAATTAGAATGATTTGGTTCCCCACTATTTGATCAATAACAGAAGAATCCAATATGCATGCGCATCACTGTATCCAGTTATTAACTATTAATCGTGGTCTATGATTAATATTAACACTAATTAGTTATGCTATATGCCCATGTTCCTTGCCTTCAAATTCGATGTACCAACACTGTAATATACTGGATATGATTGTTTTAACATGTAAGCATGTCGTAAGCTAGCAAGACAGAAATAAAATAAGGTTATATATAGCTGTCGTAAACTGCTGTTTAACTACTTTAATTGATAATTTAGTTTATTACTTGTTTGACAATGAAGTAAGTCTGCCACTTATTTTAGGAATTCTTTGAGCTGTATAAATTCGTTGATATTAAGCTATACTAATACTCTATGGAGCTTGTCTATTGTTATAGTCAATATATAGTGACCTCTATGGCAAACAAAAAATTAACGTACGTACGTACGTAGTGATGCATTCAAGTGATTCAATACCAATATAAGATGCGTGTTAACATGTTTTTCGGCTAAGCAAGGATAAAGAAATATTTTTCATGATGCACGTGCAAAAATTAATTTGTAAACAACTGCACTAGATCAAGACTCCCTTCCAGCAAAGTATTTTCCTTAACATTGAAAAGTAAAACAACTTGATGTTAATTAGTAGTTACTCAGATTTTTGTTACTCTTGTTCGACTGAATCTAATAGTACTTTAACAAAATGTATAATATGCTGCAGGTTGGCGAGAGAGGTGTTCAAATGTCGGGAGGGCAGAAGCAAAGAATAGCCATTGCCCGAGCAATCATCAAGAAACCACGCATCCTTCTTCTAGATGAAGCCACGAGCGCATTGGACTCCGAATCGGAGCGTGTAGTTCAAGAAGCTCTTGACAAAGCAGCTGTCGGACGTACGACGATAATCATCGCCCACCGCCTCTCTACCATCCGAAACGCCGACGTCATTGCTGTCGTTCAAAACGGGCAGGTCATGGAGACAGGCTCACACAACGAGCTATTCCAACGTGAAAATGGTCTCTATACCTCGCTTGTCCGCTTACAACAAACAGAGAAGCAAAGAGGACCAGAAGAGCAAGGACATTACGCATCTTCATCTATATCAAACATGGACATTCACAACACAAGCAGTCGTAGGCTTTCTATGGTCAGCCGCTCAAGTTCTGCTAACTCATTTGCGCAAGGTCGAGCTTCATCAGTGGTTGCTGGGGAAGATGAGATCGTAGAAGGGCAGAAGCTGCCTGTCCCATCTTTTCGGAGATTGATAGCTTTGAACCTTCCGGAGTGGAAACAAGCGCTTTTGGGGTGCTTCAGTGCGGTACTTTTTGGTGCAGTTCAGCCAGTATACGCATTTGCTATGGGGTCAATGGTGTCGGTTTATTTCTTGACAGATCACGATGAGATCAAGGAGAAGACGAGGATTTATTCACTTTGCTTTCTCGGGTTGGCTATTTTCTCTTTGCTGGTTAACATTTGCCAGCATTACAACTTTGCCTACATGGGAGAGTACTTGACTAAGAGAGTTAGAGAGAGGATGCTTTCCAAGATTCTTACATTCGAAGTTGGGTGGTTTGATCAAGATGAGAATTCTAGTGGTGCCATTTGCTCTAGACTCGCCAAAGATGCCAATGTGGTAGGTACCTTATGTTATCAACTTTCATTTAGTTAATATCATACGTAAAATACTACATTAATAGTATATTGCGTTGTCAAATTATCGATATGAATTGTAACAAAAATAAATTGTCGATATAAATTATTGCATGTGTGCCCGAACATACGATCTCATAACATAGCTAGTGAATATCTAAAAGTGAAGAGTGTATGCTGAGTTATAACCAGTCTTTTGATTATTTGCTTGCAGGTGAGATCTTTAGTGGGTGATCGGATGGCTCTACTTGTTCAAACTTTCTCAGCTGTGACCGTAGCCTGCACAATGGGTTTGGTCATTGCATGGAGACTTGCCTCAGTTATGATAGCAGTACAACCCATTATCATTGTGAGCTTCTACACCAGGCGTGTCCTGCTCAAAAGTATGTCCAGGAAAGCCATCAAAGCTCAAGATGAAAGCAGCAAGCTAGCTGCAGAAGCAGTCTCCAACCTCAGAACCATCACTGCCTTCTCATCTCAGGACCGTCTGTTGAAAATGCTCGAAAAGGCCCAAGAAGGCCCACGTAAGGAAAGCATCCGACAATCATGGTTTGCGGGGATTGGGCTTGGTTGTTCTCAAAGCCTTACCACTATCACCTGGGCTTTTGACTTTTGGTACGGAGGCAAGCTCGTTGCCAAGGGCTACGTCACAGCGAAAGCTCTTTTTGAGACTTTCATGATATTGGTGAGCACCGGCCGGGTTATTGCCGATGCCGGAAGCATGACTTCAGATCTTGCGAAAGGGTCGGATGCTGTTGCGTCCGTATTTGCAGTGTTGGACCGGTACACAAAAATAGAACCCGAAGACCCGGAAGGTTGCGAGCCCAAAAGAATAACCGGTCACATAGAACTTCGTAACGTACATTTTGCATACCCCGCTAGGCCTGATGTGATGGTTTTCAAAGGATTCTCAATCAAAATCGAAGCTGGAAAATCAACTGCGTTGGTGGGACAAAGCGGGTCTGGAAAGTCAACAATTATTGGATTAATCGAAAGATTTTATGATCCATTGAAAGGAGAAGTGATAATTGACGGTCGAGACACGAAATCGTATCACCTCAGGTCATTAAGGAAACATATAGCACTTGTTAGCCAAGAGCCAACGCTATTTTTAGGTACCATAAGAGAGAACATCATATATGGCGTGTCGGATAAGATTGACGAATTGGAGATAATTGAAGCAGCGAAGGCAGCCAACGCTCATGATTTCATTTCAAGCCTCAAGGAGGGATATGACACTTCATGTGGAGACAGAGGAGTGCAACTGTCTGGGGGACAGAAGCAACGCATTGCTATAGCGAGAGCTATATTGAGAAACCCAGTGGTGTTACTGTTAGATGAGGCGACCAGTGCGCTTGATAGTCATTCGGAGAAGGTGGTGCAAGATGCGCTAGAGCGGGTGATGGTGGGGAGGACTAGTGTGGTGGTGGCGCACAGGTTGAGTACCATACAACACTGTGATCTTATCACAGTACTTGATAAGGGGAGGGTAGTGGAGAAAGGGACTCACTCATCCCTTTTGGCCAAAGGGCCTAAAGGTTCTTACTACTCATTGGTTAGCTTGCAAAGGACGCCATCTGCATCAGATCTTACTAAATTGCCATGAACGGCTTTTCATTTCCCCATCAAAATGCTTGGTTCTGAAGGCTAGCTTAATGGTTCCTTGAAGCAGTGTTATCTTATACATAAATATTGTGTACGAAAATGAACAGTGGTTTTCTTCTTTGATGAAGTACTGAAGTTTATAACTGTTGACCTACATGAATGTTTCCAAAATAATGATGAGCATGTATATGAATCATTATTAATTAGATCAATTGAACATTGTCAGGAAAGGAGAAAACCTATAGTTCTAGCAAAAATGCATGCTATTCCATACTGATTGTAATCCGTATAATATAGGTCCGATACACATGGAAATTCATGTGTAAAACCTAATACATATGGTGTCACTACGGACTATTATTCCATGTCCTTCAAAAGGGGCGCTAATGCTCTATACAAAATTTTCATGGTCCACATTTTAGTTTATTACATCAACAACTGATAATTACAACAAGTCAATAACTAGTATTCAATGAGTCGAACTCACAACTCATAATTTTCAATTCACAGTCTATCCTTTTGACCCATGCATGAAATATAAAAACAAAAAACAAAAAGAAAACTCAAAATCCCATAATTAAAACATTAAAGAACACAAAATTAGAATACGGTTATGCAACTTCTATCTCAAATGAAAGAGGCTGCAACCCCATCATCTGTCGCACGGTCGCACCAACCTTGGCATTTTTCTTACGTCCATTAATCTTAGAACCTTCTCGGGTAAGCTTAGGCTTGTTCAAAACCCCGGTGGACAACCTCGTCTCTTCTTCTTTGCTGTGGAAATTACCAAAACATCATTCTTCGTCTTATAGGAACTTGTTTTGTGATTTAATCTTAATTATAAATAACACATCTGTGTTTCATTTGTAGTTTATAGCAATTGAAAATTTGAATAAACTTCCCAATGTCAAGCTAGAGCAAGCTAATGTAGCTTATTGCTAGTTGCAGTATTGCATGAACTGCTTGAAATTAAGTATTGTCTAAAATAAAACATAAAATGATATGTCCAATTTGCTAAAACTCTAGTGTAGTATCATCTAATGGCGAAAAAGATAAACCCTAACCTGATGAAGACGAAGCTCAGAGAGAGAGAGAGAGAGAGAGAGAGAGAAGAGAGAAGCAATTGAAATTTGACACTGAGTAATTTTACAAAATGATCTACACCACAAAATGAAAACAGATGCTAGCTATTTATACTAGGCTAGTAAACAAAATTACTAAATAATCTGGATTCTTCTAATCAGCTAACACGATTGTGACACGTGGATGACATGAAACGGGCAGGATTGAAATCACATACAGCTCACTAATTATGGCCAAAGAGACGCTGAGTCATGCACTCACTCATGCTTCTGGTGTGAGAGAATTGGTTGTGAAGTGGTTAAGTCCATCAAGTCCACGTGCAACAGTGTTGCTTGAGCTGTTGAGCGTAGAATTACTCTCAGCAAGGGTCGTACTAGTCACACTCACATTTGCACAAGAACCATCTTCATTATTGAGTTGAACATTAGCTGCGTCATTGGCATTAGCCTCAAGTGATGTGATAGGACTAGCCTCACTGACCTTATTGATAGGACTAGCCTCACTGACTTTGCTTTGCTTTGCATTTCACATTAGCCACCATCTTAACACAGGCCCTTAAGAGCAAGTCCACCGGTATGACTTTGCCCGGGCAAAGTGAGAGAATGATGATGTGGTGATCGGGCATGGAGAGAAACAACCTTCCACCGGGCTTTGTTTGACCAGCCAAACTTTGGCTTTGCATGACTGAGGTCAAAAAAAGGGGCAAGCCGATGACTATTTTCTTGCCCAAGGTCATGCAGCTGCCAGCTCGGCCAACCACAGAACGTGGGTGACATCAGGAAGCTGCGAAGAGACAGACGCGGCTAAATCTAAGGGTGGAAGACACGGACCAATCCAGAAGCGCCACGTGGCCGACCTGCAGCAGGATTTTGTCGCCCAGTCGCCGAGAGGATGCCGGAAAACTGGACTTCCGGCCGGGTCATGCCGCACGGCTGTGGGAGGCCTTCGATCTCCTTCTGGCCTGAGTGGTGAGGTGAGGCACCACTGTAGGGAGGACGAGCGGGCCGAGGCGAGCCCGTATGGCCCGGGTCCGCTGCCGGAGAACGCACGACGGCGCCGGAAAACTCGGGTCGGGTCGGTCGGGACCCGATGGGTCTGAGGAGACGCGGAGGAGAGAGAAGAGAGAGTTTCAGGAGTGAAAGTGAAAAAAAGAAGAAAAATCTGTCCTTATAAAAAAGGATCAGAAATTTTTGTTATTTATAGAAAATTTTTAAATTTTCAAAAATTTATAACTAATTCATACGAACTCCGATTTTTGCATTCCACACATGTACGAACTCGTATCGATGATCTCTATAACTTTCATGAAGGAAGTTTTCCCAAATTATGTATGTATAAAAAGTCGATTTTCGAGACCCTCCCCCAAATTATATAATAATGAACAGTGTTGATCGGGCAAGAAAAACAACGGGTGTAAACCCATGTCCAGTGGCAGTGAATAGTAACTTGACTGGTCGAATTCTTGACTTCTCGACTTTGCCTTTTCTTGACTACGGGTGCACTTGCTCTAACACAATTAAAGTAAGGTTTGTACTATTTGGACCTTGACTTCAGAGTTACAAGACATCTCCAAGATCCCAAATTATACCTAAACAGCAAAGCACCAGAGTCAGGGTACTGTCTTGTGCAATATTATTTATAAACTGGTTTAATCATTAATCAGCCGAACTGGATCACCGTCAGTAATGACGCTTAATTTATAGTCAACCGTGATTATTTGTTTTTTCATCCAGAATTTTTATATACTAGACCTGTCATATGCATGCTATATAATTATCATTTTAGCATGACGAGAATCTAACCACTCTTTGGTTCCTCAGAACAAAAAAAAAAAACAGTGGAATAATGGGGGAAAAAGTGGAAGATAAGAAGAAAGGTTGTACATCGTCTATGCGCTCCGTTTTCATGCATGCCGATGGTGTCGATAAAGTCCTGATGATCTTTGGATTGTTGGGAGCCATCGGTGATGGCTGCTCTACTCCTTTTGTCTTGCTAATCACTGGCCGCTTGATGAACAATGTCGGCGGCGCCTCAAGTGACGCTCAAGATGTTTTCTTGCATAACATCAATATGGTACTCTCTAGATATTGCTTCTTATGACATAGTTTCGTTTTTTCTCTTTTTCTAATTTTGGTTTTGATTTTGTGGTGGACAGAATGCAGTGGCGCTATTGTACTTGGCTTGTGGATCATGGGTCAGTTGTTTCCTAGGTGCGTTTTTTCTTCTTCTTCTTCGTCTAATTTACTTGGATTTATTTCTGTTTTGGAGAAGCAAATCAATATTTATTTGAATTTTTATCTGAATTGATTTTTGTAGAGGGGTATTGCTGGACAATAACTAGTGAGAGACAAGCAGCTAGAATGAGAGTAACATATTTGAAAGCAGTTCTAAGGCAAGATGTGGGCTACTTTGATCTGCATGTCACAAGCACCTCTGAGGTCATCACCAGCATCTCTAGTGATAGCCTCGTGTTTCAAGACGTCCTCTGTGAAAAGGTTCAATCTTCACCATCATTTTCAAAAGGAAATGCGATTTTGGTTAGGATGCTCTCTAACACTGTTTGATGTATTGCCACCTCCTCCAGGTGCCAAACTTTATAATGAACTGCTCTTTGTTCTTTGGGAGCTATGTGGCGGCATTCATAATGCTGTGGAGGCTAGCCATCGTTGCATTTCCGTTTGTGGTACTTCTGGTAATTCCGGGATTGATTTAGGGAAGGATTTTGATGGGACTGGCTAGGCAGATTAGAGATGAATACAACAAGGCTGGAACAATAGCAGAACAGGCACTGTCATCAATCAGAACCGTTTACGCGTTTGTTGGGGAAACGAAAACAATTTCGGAGTTCTCTGCAGCTCTACAAGGCTCGGTGAAGTTGGGATTGAGTCAAGGCCTGGCAAAAGGCTTGGCCATTGGAAGCAACGGCATCGCTTTTGCTATTTGGTCTTTCGTGTCCTACTATGGCAGCAGAATGGTCATGTATCATGGCGCACTTGGAGGCACTGTTGTATCAGCTGGTACTGGAATAATCCTTGGTGGATTGTAAGAACGTGTACCTCCCTTTTTGACAAATCAATTACATTTTAGACAAAATTCCAAATGTGTTTATTAAATTGGTTAACAGGGCATTCGGAAGAGGGTTAACAAACCTGAAGTACTTCTCGGAAGCGTGCTCAGCATCAGAGCGAATAATGGAGGTGATACGGAGAGTCCCCCAGATCGACTCAGACAACATGGAAGGTGAAATGCTAGAGAACGTTTACGGAGAAGTCGAATTCAAGGACGTTGACTTCGCTTACCCCTCAAGGCCAGAAAGCATCATCTTCAACAACTTTAACTTGACGGTTCCAGCTGGGAAAACTGTGGCATTGGTGGGTGGTAGTGGCTCGGGAAAGTCGACAGTGATTTCTTTGTTGCAGAGATTTTATGATCCACTTGGAGGTGAGATACTCATTGATGGGGTGGCCATAAAAAATTGTCAGCTCAAGTGGCTTAGGTCCCAGATGAGGCTGGTGAGCCAAGAGCCTGCTCTTTTTGCAACCAGCATAAAAGAGAACATACTGTTTGGGAAAGAAGATGCTGACATTGAACAGGTTATAGAGGCTGGTAAAGCTTCTAATGCTCACAATTTCATCTCTCAGTTGCCTCTGGGATATGACACACAGGTTAGTATCGTTTAATTAGCACTCTTCTTGTCACGATCATGAATGATAAGAATATTACTCAACTTTGTTATATTCCTATATCTTAAATTCAATGCATCGACTCTGTTTTACAACTAGATTATGATTATTTTAGAGAACAATTCAGCCACCGTCCCTAAATTATTGTGCCAAGGCCAATTTGATATCCAAATTCTCAAACGTACCAATTTGATACCCAAAGTCTTATATTGATATCAACGAGGTGCCTCCGTCCAATTTTCATGACGGTTCCGTCAAATTGATGACGTGGCAAGCACGTGGAGATAAAAAAAAATAGGCAAAAGACCAAAATAACTTCTTTTTTTTTTTTTTTTACGAATTTCTCAACCATTTTCTCTCTCTTCCTTGCCCATCTTCTCTTCCAATCTGATCCTTCTTCAATCATCTCCTCGTCTACCAAATTTTAATGGGATTCCTTCAATCTGAATCATCTGATCCAAATTTCTCAACTCAATTTTGATCAAAATCCCATTAAATCTTAACGGAGGGACTGAAGATATGGGCACTGCAGGATTAATGCTAGGAATTTCAATAACATCATCACTAAATCCCAGATTCATTGTGGTTGCCACGAGCCCACGACATGGTAGTAAGCAAAGAGGGAGGGCATTCTGGTTGAGGAGGTGAAGAAAATATAAGAGAAGACTCGGGGAGGTGGAAATGGACTTGAGTGACGTGAGAGGAAGCCAGATATGAAAGAAGACTCGGCGAGTGAGATGGTTGGGTGGGTGGTGATGAGGGTCAGCTGGCAGCGGTGGTTTTGGGATAGCAATGCGGCAAGTCGTAGAAACGGTGCCAGATGGCCCATGCCGGCGCTTGGGAGGAGAACGACATGAGCCTGGACTCGACGGAGGAGAATGCTACCGGATTCTAATGACATGAGGAATTGTGAAGGGTTTGACTTGTTCGTAGGGTTTTTCAGTTGACTTATTCGTAGGGTTTGTTATTCAGTTGAATAAATGTCCTGGTTTCTAGGTCACAGTGTTTAGTTTGAATTCTTAGTTGGTCTTTTCTGTTTTGCACGTGGCTGCATGTAGCCGAAACGTGATCATGTTTTCAGCTTAAGTTGTTAGGGTTTAAGGCTATATATGAAGCCTGAACTGAATGAATAAACTGCACTGTTTCAATCCAGTTAGAATTTGGTTTCTTTGCATCTACGTTTCCAACAAATTGGTATCAGAGCCCCCACTGGGCCTGAAGAAAAGTGTGATAAGCAGCAGCTTTAAGAGAGAGATGAGCGAGGAGAAGAGTTTGATCAGGGTCCCTCACTTTGACGGACACTATGATCACTGGAGTGAGCTGATGGAAAATTTGCTTAGAGCAAAGGGCTTATGGAGTCTAGTGGAGAATGGCTTCGAGGAGCCAAGAGCAGGAGTTCAGCTGACTGAGGCTCAGCGTACACAGCTAGAAGATGCCAGAACCAAGGATCATCAGGTGAAGCACTATCTCTATCAAGCCATTGATAGAACAACCTTCGAACAGATCCTGGATCGACGTACCTCCAAGATTGTTTGGGACTCCATGAAGAGGAAATTCGGAGGGAATGAGCGAGTGAAGAAGTCCCTTTGCCAATCACTAAGAAGAGAATTTGAAGTGCTTGAGATGAAGAATGGTGAGTCCATCACGGAGTATTTTGCTAGGGTGATGACTGTCTCTAACAAAATGAGAAGCAATGGAGAAGCCATGCCGGACTCGAAGATAGTGGAGAAGATCTTACGAACCCTAACTGAGAGGTTCACTTATGTGGTGGTGTCCATCGAGGAGTCAAGAGACATTGAAGCCATCTCCATCGATGAGTTGCAAAGCTCGTTAGTGGTTCACGAGCAGAAGTTCCAAAGGGTGAACAGAGAAGACTATGATCAAGTCTTAAAAGTGGAAGATCGAGTCAACATGAGAGGCAGAGGAAGAGCAGCTCTCAGAGGAAGAGGTCGTGGGCGAGGAAGACAGACCTTCAATAAGGCAACAGTAGAACGTTTCAAATGCCACAACCTTGGTCACTTTCAATATGAGTGCCCAAAATGGAACAAGGAGGCAAATTATGCTCAACTGGAAGAAGAAGATGATCTGCTGTTAATGGCATACGTGGACATGCACAATGCAAGAAGAGAGGATGCATGGTTCTTAGATTCCGGGTGTTCAAATCACATGTGTGGAGACAAAGGTATGTTTTCGAGTCTGAATGTAAACTTCAAACATTCAGTAAAACTTGGAAATAACTCTAGAATGCATGTTGCTGGAAAGGGCAGTGTGAAACTTGTTTTAAATGGTGCTACTTATATTGTTGGAGAAGTATATTTTGTTCCAGATCTTAGGAACAACCTCTTGAGCATTGGACAACTTCAAGAGAAAAACCTATCAATATTGATTCAACATGGCACCTGTAACATTTATCATCCACACCGAGGACTCATTGCTCAAAGCAAAATGAGCTTGAATCGCATGTTCATCCTAGTAGCTGAAACTCAAGCCACAAATGTTCAGCCAGAAGAATGTCTTCACACAAGCAGCTCGGACTTAACTCATTTATGGCACCAGAGGTATGGACATCTGAGCTATAAAAGGTTACACACGTTGTACTCCAAGAAGATGGTTCATGGATTACCCCAACTTGAAGACTCAAAGACCACTTGCACAGATTGCCTAATTGGGAAGCAACATAGGAACATCATACCAAAACAAAGCACCTGGAGGGCAAGTCAAGTCCTCGAGTTGATCCATGCAGATATATGCGGACCTATTTCTCCCACATCCAACAGTGGCAAGAGATATATTTTGTGTTTTATTGATGACTTCAGTCGCAAGGCATGGATGTATCTCTTGTGTCAAAAGTCTGAGGCACTATACCACTTCAAAAACTTCAAGAAGATGGTTGAGAAGGAAGCAGAGATGTTTATCAAGTGCTTAAGGACGGATAGAGGAGGAGAATTTACATCTCATGAGTTCAACAGTTTCTGTAAAGAGCAAGGGATCAAGAGGCAGCTCACCACAGCTTATACGCCCCACCAAAATGGTGTGGCTGAGAGGAAAAATCGAACTGTGATGAACATGGTTCGATCAATGTTATCCGCCAAGAAAGTTCCAAAAACCTTTTGGCCTGAAGCTGTAATGTGGACTTTCTACGTACTGAATAGGTGCCCTACTTCAGCAGTACAAGATGTCACACCCCAAGAGGCATGGAGTGGAGTCAAGCCTTCTGTGGATCACTTCCGAGTTTGGGGGAGCATTGCACATGTGCATATTCCAGATGCAAGAAGAGGTAAATTAGACAATAAAAGCTTTACTTGCATTCTATTAGGGGTGAGTGAGGAGTCTAAAGGATACAGGTTGTTTGATCCTATTGCAAAAATAATAGTAGTGAGCAAGGATGTTGTTTTTGAAGAAGAAAAGATGTGGGAATGGGGTGACACATATGAGCAGCAAATTTTAGTTGATTTCAAATGGGGTGATGATGATGAAGTAAATGAGGGTGAAGAAACAGGAGAAGGAAATGAAGATGTGGGCAACCCTAATGAAGAAATAGAAGGGCCTGCAGCAAGCAGCACAGATGAAGGGAGGGTGAGAAGAAGACCTGCATGGATGGAGGATTATGAGAGTGGTGAAGGTTTGAGTGAAGATGAATCTCATATGGTGCAAGATGTCACAGGAGAAGACCCCACTTTCTTTGAAGATGCAGTGCAAGAAGAAAAGTGGCGTCTCGCTATGGATTCTGAAATCAATTCAATTGAGAAGAACAAAACGTGGACTCTCACGGATTTACCAGAAGGGGCCAAGAAAATCGGAGTAAAATGGATCTATAAAACTAAGCATGATGAGCAAGGAGCAGTGATCAAGCATAAAGCACGCCTGGTAGCAAAGGGTTATTCACAAAAGGAGGGAATTGACTACTCAGAAGTGTTTGCACCTGTGGCAAGACTAGACACAGTGAGGACCATCATTGCGTTAGCTGCTCAGAAGGGCTGGAAGATCTCTCAACTTGACGTCAAGTCTGCCTTTTTGCACGGAGATCTGAATGAGAAAGTGTTTGTTGAGCAGCCTAGAGGATATGAGAAGAAGGGGAAGGAGCACATGGTATACCAACTACACAAAGCTTTGTACGGTCTGAAGCAAGCTCCTCGAGCTTGGTACAGCCGTATAGAGTCTCACTTTGTTGACGAAGGTTTCCAAAGATGTGAGAGTGAACAAACTTTGTTCACAAAGCAAAGAGGTGAAGGTAAAGTCATCATTGTAAGTTTGTACGTTGATGATTTAATCTATACTGGTAATGATGCTGATTTGATGCTTGAATTTAAGATTTCCATGATGAGGGAGTTTGATATGACTGACTTGGGAAGTATGAGTTATTTTCTTGGCATCGAAGTTTTACAAAAAGAAGAAGGCATCTTTATATGTCAGAGGAAATATGCTCAGGAAGTTCTAAAAAGATTCGGGATGATGGAAAGCAATGAAGTTAAAACTCCCATGGTGCCAGGTTTCAAAATTGGAAGAGACGAAAATGGAGTTGTGATTGATGAGACCTATTACAAGCAGCTTGTAGGCAGCTTGATGTACCTGACAGCAACTAGGCCAGATCTAATGTTTGTCACCGCCCTCATGAGCAGATACATGGCGAAACCCACTGAGCTACATTTGCAGGCAGCTAAGAGAGCTCTTAGATACCTGAAAGGAACAGTGAACTATGGCATTCATTACAAGAATGGTGATGATGATAGGTTCAGGGCTTTCACTGACAGTGATTACGCTGGGGACATGGAGGATAGCAAAAGCACAAGTGGTTATGTTTTCTTGTTAAGTTCTGGAGCTATTTCATGGAGTTCTAAAAAGCAGCCAATTGTAACCTTGTCAACAACCGAAGCCGAGTTTGTTGCAGCAACTATGTGTGCGTGTCAGGCCATATGGTTAAAGAAGATTTTGAAGGAGCTCGGACATGAAGAAGGTTGCATTAGCATAAAATGTGATAACAGCTCCACCATCAAGCTGTCCAAGAATCCAGTGCTTCATGGTCGAAGCAAACACATTCATGTAAGGTACAACTTCCTCAGAGATCTCAGTAAAGAAGGTACAATTTCCCTTGTTCATTGTGGAAGTAGTGATCAGCTGGCTGATATCATGACAAAACCATTGAAGTTCGATGTTTTTCAAAAGCTCAGGAGCGAATTAGGAATGTGTGAACTCACTGATATAAGCTAAATTGCTTACTGCATTAAGCTTAAGGGAGGGAATTGAAGGGTTTGACTTGTTCGTAGGGTTTTTCAGTTGACTTATTCGTAGGGTTTGTTATTCAGTTGAATAAATGTCCTGGTTTCTAGGTCACAGTGTTTAGTTTGAATTCTTAGTTGGTCTTTTCTGTTTTGCACGTGGTTGCATGTAGCCGAAACGTGATCATGTTTTCAGCTTAAGTTGTTAGGGTTTAAGGCTATATATGAAGCCTGAACTGAATGAATAAACTGCACTGTTTCAATCCAGTTAGAATTTGGTTTCTTTGCATCTACGTTTCCAACAAATTGTTTCTTGGATGTGGGATTGGTATGAATAAATAGTACGATGAGTTAGTTAAAGATGATCCAAATTGAAACCCAGATCCGGTAATCGGAGATAGAGGATTTAAAATTGAATTGATGAAAGGAAATATTAACCCAGAAAGAAGAGCCAAAACCCAGATCCTATCTGCATACCATTTATTGAAGTTAATAGATGATCAACCGGACTCAATGATCAATCGGATGCGGTTTCAAATGGGATAATTGAGGATTATACAAACTTGGCCTATGGCGCCGGTATCAATCCGCTATCGGAATTAAAAGAGAGGAGTTGGAGGTAGGATTGTGAGTTGCAGAGGATTGTGAAGAAGAAGAAGATCCAGTGAGAGAGAGAGAGAGAGAGAGAGAGAACTATTCATGCTACATCTGTTTTTTTTTTTTTTATAAATTAATTAGTAAAGAATGACAATTTTGCCCCTGATAAAAATATTACATGCTTGCCACTCCATCAATTTGACGGAGGCACCTCGTTGATATCAATATAAGACTTTGGGTATCACATTGGTACGTTTGAGAGTTTGAGTATCAAATTGGTCTTGACACAATAGTTTGGGGACGGTAGCTGAATTTTTAACACGTATGAATATCCTAATAAAGATACCATTATCGCATTAACCTAATAGATGTTGTTTAATTTAAATTATTGCTTGTTCCATAGTGAAATTTACCTATGCCGGTTATATTCGGGTTCATCTATATATCATCATATATACATTAATTTACTTCTAGTAAACTAGTATTTTGTAGGAGTAGACAATTTTCCTATAATTCTAAAAAATTCAAGATTTTGGCGAGCTAATCTATCACTATTAGAGAGCTACTATGATAATAACTTAATTTAATGCTATGTTGAGCTTTTCCCTTACTTTTAACACAAAAATCAAATGTGTCTGAACTTGTTTTTCGGCTAAGGAAATTGATTTTCTTGATGCTTACTAAAATTTAAGAATTCATTTTTCATGACATGCACGTTTGACAATTTTCTCTATCCTAGCAATTAAAATTTAAGAAATCATTTTCATGACATACACGTACACACTTCATGTTAATTAATTACTTAAAGTACCCTATTTTTAGTGCGTTAATTTGATGATTCCGAGTCCAACTCGCTGGGTTTCAAAAAGTGCTTAAGAAAACTTCTAAACTCCTGCAGGTTGGTGAGAGAGGTATTCAGATTTCGGGAGGACAGAAGCAAAGAATAGCCATTGCACGAGCAATCATCAAGAAACCACGAATACTCCTTCTAGATGAAGCCACCAGCGCGTTAGACTCCGAATCGGAGCGTGTAGTCCAAGAAGCTCTGGACAAAGCAGCGGTGGGACGTACGACCATCATCATCGCCCACCGCCTCTCCACCATCCGAAACGCCGACGTCATTGTTGTCGTTCAAAACGGGCAGGTCATGGAGACAGGCTCGCACGACGAGCTATTCCAACGTGAAAATGGCCTCTACACTTCGCTTGTCCGTTTACAACAAACAGATCAAGCACATTGTGCATCATCCTCTATTTCAAACATGGACATTCATGACACGAGCAGTCGTAGGCTTTCAATGGTTAGCCGTTCGAGTTCTGCCAACTCATTTGAGGGTCGAGCTTCGTCGGTTCATGGTGGGGAAGATGAGACCGTAGAAGTTAAGAAGCTGCCTGTCCCGTCTTTTCAAAGATTGATGGCTTTGAACCTTCCGGAGTGGAAACAAGCGCTTTTGGGGTGCTTCGGTGCGATATTGTTCGGTACAGTTCAGCCGCTGTTTGCATTCACTCTGGGGTCGACGGTGTCAGTTTACTTCTTGGTGGAGCACGATGAGATCAAGGAGAAGACAAGAATCTATTCTCTGTGTTTTGTTGGGTTGGCTATTCTCTCTTTTCTAGCTAGTTAACCTTTACCAGCATTACAACTTTGCCTACATGGGAGAGTACTTGACTAAGAGAATTAGAGAGAAGATGCTTTCAAAGATACTTACATTTGAAGCTGGGTGGTTTGATCAGGATGAGAATTCCAGTGGTGCCATATGCTCTAGACTCGCCAAAGATGCCAATGTGGTACGTAATTTATCATTTTTATGTTACTAACATTTACTTGGTTTATATTAAGTCAGGTTTTACATGCATGACTACTTTCAATTAGCTAATTTTTACTAAATTGTTTTATTATTATATATATACAACTTCATAGTATAGCCAGTCAATTAATTCTAACTTACAAATGAGGAACGTACCCATCTTCTTGCAGGTGAGATCTTTAGTGGGTGATAGGCTTTCTCTACTTGTACAAACCTTCTCAGCTGTGACCGTAGCAGGCACAATGGGTTTGGTCATTGCATGGAGGCTGGCCTCAGTTATGATAGCACTGCAACCCATCACTATTCTGTGCTACTACACCAGGAGTATCCTTCTCCAAAGCATGTCAAGCAAAGCCACCAAAGCTCAAGATGAAAGTAGCAAGCTAGCTGCAGAGGCAGTCTCCAACCTCAGAACCATCACTGCTTTCTCGTCTCAAGACCGCCTGTTGAAAATGCTCGAAAAGGCCCAAGAAGGCCCGCGTAAGGAGAGCATTCGACAATCATGGTTTGCGGGCATTGCTCTTGGTTGTTCTCAAGGTCTTAACACTATCACCTGGGCTTTTGACTTTTGGTACGGAGGCAAGCTCGTCGCCAAGGGCTACATAACTGCGAAAGCACTGTTTCGGACGTACATGATATTGCTGAGCACGGCTCGGGTCATTGCGGAAGCGGGAAGTATGACTTCGGACCTTGTGAAAGGCTCGGACGCTGTTGCGTCCGTATTTGCCGTGTTGGACCGGTACACAAATATAGAACCGGAAGACCCGGAAGGTTGCAAACCCAAAAGTATAACGGGTCATATAGAACTTCATGACATACATTTTGCGTACCCCACTAGGCCCGATGTGATGATCTTTAAGGAATTCTCAATAAATATCGAAGCGAGAAAATCAACAGCTTTAGTAGGAAATAGTGGGTCCGGAAAATCAACAATCATCGGATTAATTGAAAGATTTTACAATCCACTTAAAGGAGAAGTGAGAATCGACGGTCGAAATATAAAGTCGTACCACCTCAGGATGTTAAGGAAACACATAGCCTTGGTTAGCCAAGAACCAACATTATTTTCGGGCAGCATACACTACTAGCAAAAATAGCTTTACACACTGATTGAAATCAGTGAATATAAACTCTAATAGTCACTGAAATTTGTGTGGGAAGCCTAATACCCACCCTACACTCACACATTTAATTTCTGTCCCATTTGAGGGGGGTGGCCTTTGCTCTCTCCACACAGATTAAAAACTCAGTGTGAATTTTTATGTGGGACCCATCTCTGCACCCAATATGCTATTAAAATATCATATTGGAGATTTTTACTTAAAATCTGTGTGAACTAGTGAAATCTTAAAAAGTAAATTAATCAATTTTACCATTTGTGTTTATGGAGATTTTTTGGCATTTTTGTTTTTCTTAATTTACATAATGCAGTATTAAAGATTAATTATTATAATCACAGTCATCCGATCAATCCCCATCTGGATCAGTTTTTTCTTCAAATGAGTGTTCCAGAAATTCTTGATCTCATTGTCAGTTAACCCATCTAGATCGAGGAAATTCGTTGAAGAAGTATACTTGTTTCCCAGCTCTAACCACATATGTTGAGACCTGCAATATTAAGAGAAATATCATCAAGTTCTTGGAAATACTACATGGTAACCCAAAAATCAAATATCATGGTATCCGAGTAGTAGATCGTCCAATATAACTTAGTAACTACAACATGTTAGAGATCTTTTTTAGCATAGTGCTAAACCAACAATCCTTATCGATGGAACAAATCGAAGGCATACCTGCAAGCTTGGGGAGAGCTCGCTAGCTTCCATGACCGTGTTGTTGGATGTACTGCAGAAGCTTTTGATCCTTTTGTAGAATATTCATGAATACAGATCTCGATTTTGCAAATCCACTCAAATCATTCGAATCCCTCAGCCGAAAAACCACTTACCACCTCTTCTTAGTCCTCACTCCGATTGTTTCCAATATGAGCACCGACAAGCTTCTTAAGATCAAACCCCAAGAGATCCAATTCCCTTTTGAATTGAAGAAGCAGATCTCGTTATCCTCTCTCAGACTACCTTCACCTTCACAAAAACCAGGTGACCGGCCTCTCATGTGATAATGGGTTTTTATCATCTCTTTATTACCCCAAAGCAATTAAGTGGCAGCACAATTTTCTATGCCCTAAATTAACAAAGCACACGGATGTTTGTCTAAATAATATCAATTGTCATTCAAAATTTCACACAGATTTCAGTGTGTATTTCATTTAGACACAGATGTTTGTATGAAAAAAGCTTTTGTAATAGATGTCCGTATGAATAGGTGAGAAAGAATCGTAACGCTGCCACTGAAATCTGTGTGAATTGGTTTACACACAGACATCCGTGTGAATAGGTGAGAAAGAATATTAACTCTGATACTGAAATCTGTGTGAATTGTTGTTTCACACGGATTTTTGTTGTTATTAGTTACACACAAACTCACGTGGGCCCAATTCTACTTAGTTCACACGGTTATCAGTATGAAATTGTATTTCACACAGATATCTGTGGGTGTTGAAAATCTGTGTGAAATAAATCTGTGTGAGTTGCCCGTTTTGATAGTAGTGATAAGAGGTTTTCTCTTATACGGCATGTCAGATAAGATTGACGACTTGGAGATAATCAAAGCAGCTAAGGCAGCCAATGCTCATGATTTCATCTCGGGACACAAGGAGGGATACAACACGTACCTCATGTGGTAACAGAGGAGTACAACTGCTGGGGGACAGAAGCAACGCATTGCTATAGCCAGAGCTATATTGAGGAACCCGGTGGTGTTACTATTAGATGAGGCGACCAGCTCTCTTGATAGTCAGTCAGAGAAGGTGGTGCAAGATGCGCTAGAGCGCGTGATGGTGGGGAGGACTAGTGTGGTGGTGGCACACAGGTTAAGTATCATACAACACTGTGATCTTATCACTGTCCTTGATAAAGGGAGGGTAGTCGAGAAAGGGAGTCACTCGTCTCTTTTGGCCAAAGGGCCTAAAGGTTCTTACTACTCATTGGTTAGCCTGCAGAGGACACCATCTGTATCAGAGCTTACCAAATTGCCATGAACGGCTTTTCATTTCCCCAGTAAAATGCTGGGTTCCTAAAGCTTATTGGTTTCTTGTAGTAGTGTTATCTTCTACATAAATGTGTTATCTTCTACATAAATGTGTTATCTTCTACATAAATATTTAAGAGTATTTCCAATGAATAATTCAGTTCAAGATCTACGAATAGTTTTGGAGCAGATCGTCGATTGGGGAGATCTCCTAGAGTGATTGAGGCTGTTTGGCATCCTCCGATCGTTGGGTGGATTAAGATTAACTCAGATGGTGCTTGGAAGCATACAGAGGGTGTTGGAGGTTTTGGTGCTGTTTTTCGTGACTTTGAAGATCATGGATGTTCTCGGTGCTTTTTTCTTCCAACATTGACATTCCTAGTTCTAAAGCAGCGGAAGTTTTGGCAATTGAACTTGCTTGGGTACATGATTGAAAGCACGTACATTTGGTTAGAGGTCGACTCGTCACGAGTTGAGTGGGGTAATTGTTTGCACTGTATCTCTCAAATGCATTTCCACTCCTCACACATTTTTTGGGAAGGAAACCAAGTTGCAGATGCTTTTGCAAATTTTGGCCTTTCTTCGGCAGGTTTGGTTTGGTGGGATTTCCCTCCAGATTTTGTTTCATCGTTATGTAATAGAGATTATTTGGGTCTTCCCAATTTTCGTTTTCGTTAGTTGGGGTAAGAGTTAGCTTCGATTTCCGTATGTTTTTGTGGGGTAAGACTTTAAGTCCCCCCCCCCCCCCCCCCCCTTATGTGTTTCATTTTCTTTCTTTTGAAATAAAGGGGAGATGGAAAGCATTGTTGCTCTTCTATCTTCAATCTTAAATAAATAAATAAAAAAGACTACCTACGTTCTCCTCTACTTGTTTTTTGGCAACTTCGTGATCATTGGTTTAATTGTTATTCCATATTTGAATTTTCCGTAATTAAAACGTCAAAAGAGACAAAATTCGAATACAGAATATTTTTGTGGCATTCAAAATTCCGTAATTAAAACATCAAAAGACACAAAATTCGAATACGGTTATGCAACTTCTTCCTCAAATGAAAGAGGCCGCCTATCTAGCACAAACCTTAGCAGCTTTCTTGCGTCCATTAATCTTAGGACCTTCTTGGGCAAGCTTAGGCTTGTTCAAACTTCAAAGCCCTTGATCACCTGATGGACGACCTGCTGGTCTCTTCTTCTCTTTGCTGTGGAAATTACCAAACATCATTCTTCGTCTTGTAGGAACTTGTTTCGTGATTTAATCTTAAATGATAAACAACACATCTGTCTTTCATTTGTAGTTGGTAGCAATTGAAAATTCGAATAAATTTCCCAAATCTCAAGCTAGAGCTAGCTAATGTAGTTTAGCTAGTTGCAATACTGCATGAACTGCTTGAAATTAAGTAATGTCTAAAATAATAAAACATAAAATGATATTTCCAATAAAAAAGTTTGAGTTGTACTATGTGGACCTTGACTAGTTGAGACTTGAGACTTGAGAGTTACAAGACAACTCCAAGATCCAAATTATACCTAAACAACAAAACACCAGAGTCATAGTATCTGTTTTTAACCTCAAGCAAGATGCTTTTATATACTGATTTAATCACTAATCAGCTGAACTGGCCCAGTGATCATCGTCAGTAATGACGCTTAATTTATAGTCAACAGTGATTATTTTCTTTTTCATCTAGATTTTTTTTTATACAAGACATGTCATATGCATGCTATATCAATATCATTTAGCTGACGAGAATCTAACCACTCTTTGGTTCCCCAGAACAAAAATAACAGAGTGGAAAGTGGAATAATGGGGGAGAAAATGGAAGATAAGAAGAAAGGTTGCACATCGTCTATCCGCTCCGTTTTCATGCATGCCGATGGTGTCGATAAAGTCCTGATGATCTTGGTTGTATGATAAACTTTGGGCATGATCTTCGGGTTGTTGGGAGCCATCGGCGATGGCTGCTCTACTCCTTTGGTCTTGCTAATCAGTCGACGCTTGTGGAACAATGTCACTACTACAAAAATCGAAACACACAACACTCATCACACAACAGAACTAAAATCTGCTGTTGTGTGTTAACACAAACTCTATCATACAACGGTACAATTATGTTTCTGTTGTGTGAATATAAGTAAATTGAAAACTTTTTTTTTAAGAAGATATTGCACAACTGAATTGAGAAGTTTCCGTTGTGTGAATGTGAGGCCTAGATGGAGGGAAATGAGCACATAATTCCCTCCCAGAAGGAGCTCAATTTGAATTATCCACACAACAGTTTTTTTGATATCTGTTGTATAATGAAATGTTGCATGAACTTTGAGAAATCCTCTAGGTACACCTAGTACAAGTTGCACAAATTTGTACAACAGATTGTGATGGTGCTGTTGTCTGAGTATGGAAACAAATTGCACAGCGCGGCAAAATTTCACTCAAATGAAACCTATAATCACAGGCTGCAAATTTTCCCTCTCAGCCTGCTTTGTAATTATATGCTCATACAACGGTGCTTTAATTTTCTGTTGTTGGAGAAACTTGGAAGTCCCCCACGTACTAAACAACTTAAGTAGTCTTTATTGAAATCAATAATCTCGATTGGGGTTTACTCCACATTTCTTCTGCCAGCTCCCGTTCTTCTTCTTCTTCTACTACCTTTCTTCCGTTCCCATTATCCCTCTCTCTCTCTCTCTCTCCCTCTCTCTCTCTCTCTCTCCAAATCTCTCCCAAACTTTCGATCTTTGGCCTAAAGCTTCGACCTATCTTGAATCAACCATGGATCTGGCCCCAGAAGAACTTGAGTTTCTCTGAATCCCAGACATTCTTCGAGAATCGACCTCTCCCCCCAAACAGTCCCCCAAGGCCTTCTACCTCATAACCCTAACCCTAATTTTCCCTCTCTCCTTCGCAATCCTAGCCCACTCTCTCTGAAGGTAGTGTTCAGTTGGAGGGTTTTTCCCTGGAGGTTTAGCAATGGCGTATTCTCATTAATCTGATAGATGTATCTTTCATGTTAATGCTGGGTTTTTCCAATTCCACACTTAATTTCAACCCCAACCTCCCATCATCATAGACCCCCTAAATCCCTAAATCCTGCACCTTCACGGGGAACCAACTACGATGGCCTCGCTTCTCAAGCCGTCCAAGTGGGTGATTCTCAATCCCTAAACCTCGCTTCTTCTATGTCAATCTCGCCAACTCGATCTCTCTCTCGCTCTCTGCTAGTCTGAGTTGCAACAGGAGCTAATACGCAGCGTCTATGGAGGTTCTTTCATTCTCGTAAGTAGCTTTTTGTTTTATGCAGAATCAATTTGGCTCAAGCTGATTTTGCTTCTATGTTCACTGTTCAATTTCTACTACAAATTAGGTATTGAATTTTTATTTTTGTTGCTGCAGTTTTGAGCAGTAGAGCTGAGAAGGCAGGCAATTTTCTGGATGCAGAGTCGATCTATTTTTGGTCCGGTATTTAATTTAACTAATTTTTCCCCTTAATTTCTTCCCTTTGTTATATTTCTGCTTGATCTGAATTGAAGTAGTTGTTCGCGTAGTGAAGAAAGCTCTGTATCCAATCGGCAATTTCCCTTAAAGTTTTGATCTTTATCATTCTCATTAGGCAAAGCATTCTTCTTTGATAATTTTCAGGTACAATTGACCCTGGAGAATAGTGTACAAGAAATGAAGAGTCCGCTCTCACATATTCTCCATCTCCAGTTTCGATGGAGGCTTAAGGTTTTTTTTTTTCCCAGTTATCTAGTCATATTCATATTCTTTTGGTTGATCATCTAGGACATCACCTTTTCAGGTACTACTTTTCATGATATGGGGATTTAATTGTTGCAAGGTCAGTGTTAATTCTTTTGATCTTAATCACATTTGTTATGGATGCTTTTGAAGCATTGGTCTGGTAGATATATGATAAATTTTGTCAATATGCTGATACCTAAGTTGTTCTTTTGAAACAGATTGGATGGGATTCTGCCATGAGAATGAGTGCGAATTTGCGTAATTTATTCTTATATGAGGCCTTTTTGTATTATAACCCACCTCTCATCATGGTGAGGCTTGATTGTTGGTGTTTTTTTTTTTTTTAGTCTTATAACATTCTTGACTTTGTAGCAGCTTATCTTTTTAATTTTCTTTTGTTGCAGACTTTGATGGTTTGGCTTTAGGGAGTGAACTTATGGGTATTTTTGCAGGCCAACATTGGCTATGCAAAAATATTTGATCTTGATCAAAATCATCTCACTCACAAAGAAGTATGGAAGATACTGATGGTTCATTCGATTTTTCATTGTCCTCCCCTCCCCCCATCATCTCTGTAAGTCTCTTATCTCTATTAAAATTTATGATGTCGAGGTTTAAATGTGACTACTGCACTCAAACCATAATCATGTGATAGCCTTTCTTGAGGTTTTGTATGCAACAAAAAGTTTGTAATTTCACAGGCACAGTAATGTGCCAGCACATTAGATGGACTGCTGGCACATTAATCCGTCTCTCATGATATATGATGTTGTAAATTTCACAGGACATATAGACAGGTTCAACTCTATATGAATGTCCATCTGTTTCAGTGTTTGTACATGTTTCTAATACTGTATTTTTATATATGTAATGTAATTCGTGGATCACAAATGCTATACCATGTCAGTGCACATTTGAGCCAACCAAGGCCTTGCTAAATTGCAATCTCAAGTCTCATATGGTCTAAAGCCATCTGTTAGACCTCTTCTACTTGCACCATTCATATGTTTTATTATTTATTAGTGTCTGGAATAGCATTTCCCTGAAAATACATTTAAGTGATTATTGTATTATAGCAACTTCTGTTTTTTGTCATTCTCTTTCATCTATTCATGGTTTGATATTTACTGCCAATTCTTGTTATTATGTTAAAGAAGTTGCTTCTACTTGTATGTTTTTCCTAGCAACCTCGTTCATTCAGAATGCCTATTCCTTTTCTTTTCTCCTAATTATCTGGCATTTTATATGCAGTGTAGCACTTGGATGATCATCATTGTCCCTACTAGCTGTTCAATCAGTAATCTTGGAGATATTTTATGGGCATCCGTTGGAGATATTTTATACTAATGTTTCTAGGCCACTTGGTAGTTTATTTAGTAGGAAACCATACCACATTCTTTAGACATCAATGTACTCCCAGAAAAAAAGTTCAAAAATAAAGGTCGCTTTTAGCGTATACATCTTGGACATGCATATAGTAGGATCTTTACCCCAAGCATCGTTACACGCTCACAAGGCTGTACCCTTTTAGTTTTTTGAGGTTTCTTTTCGTAGATTCTTCAACTTGATTTTCTTTTCTACTAAAGTTACATGTATAGTTGTATAAGACGATTATAATATTCTATCTACCCTAAAATCATAATGCCTGTACCTGTTTGGTGTTTCTAGGTAGTGGCCTGCTCATATGGGTTATCTACTCTAGAAAGAGTAATGTAGATATAAAAAGATATGATAAAGAAATTTGTGGTTAAACAAAGGCAGAGTTGATGACCTCTCAAGAGTTGTTTTACTCCAGCTTAATTTAGATGAATGTAAGAAACAAATTTTAGCTCACAATTCTCATTTGGTGCTGATAGGTATGTGACTATGGGAGCAGCTTGGTTCAATGGTGCTTTTAGCAAGGTGGCAAAGGCAGGGCAGGCTGCAGGCACGAAAACCAGAGAAAAGTTCCATATGGCTGTGTCAAACTTGACTGCAAAGGTTGGCTTGCTTCACTTTGCATTATTTATGCAAAACAAAGTTACATGTGTGTATCCACCCTCTAATAATCAACTGTGCTACAAATTTCAGAGAGCTATTTTTTGTTTGTTAGTTTGGAAGAATGTGCTAGCTGTCATTATTTTCTTTTAAATTGAGAACTCCCCTTGTTTTCTTACTAGAGTTTTATACAAGTTGAATTTGTTAAGTTTGGGTATTGATTTTGGTGGTTCAGTTTTCAGCAATTGGTTGGTTAAGATTTTTCTATATTGCTTTTGCCTTGTTATATTTTGCTTTATTGCTAGTTAGCTTTGTTGCGTATGCTGGTACCATAGCTTTTCTTTTGGTTGATTGCACTCCAAGTTTCTTTTCTTCTTTGGAGATTGGACTTTCATTGTGGACATTTTATTTATTACAAAGGTAATGCTTACAGACTTTGGCTACATGAAGAAAAGAAGAGGGAAGAAAGGGGAAGGAACAAAGATAGAAGAAAAGAAGGGGGAAGAAAGGGAAGGAGAAGGGAGAGGTGTAGAGATTGGGTCTCTCAAGGGCTGCGACACGAGTTATTGGGAAGACAATGAGAAAGTGTTCAGCGAAGTTCGATTTGTTGTTTAAGGAGGGTTGTGTTAGCAATTGGCCATTTGGGTAGTTTTGATTTCAGAAGAGAAGGGTTTCTTTTCAAAAGCTTAGCATCTTTTATTGTTTTACTACTGTGAGTGACTTTGTTATACTTCTCAGTTTTTATTTTTTCTTGTTGGTTTTACTTTGGCTTATTTAGAATCTGTTAAAGCTTTTGAAGTGTTAACTAATTGGTTGAGATTGGTGTTTGATGACATGAATTTTGGAGTTATTTGACACTGCCACAAAGAAAGTGTCTTCCTAATATGCTCTGTGACATTGCCAAGCTTGTTGAGACTGGCCAGGAAGCTACAGCTTGGATTCGGGCAATTTGTCTTTTTTCATTTGGGTTAATTTACTCGCATAGTATCGAGAACAAGTTCTTAGTTTTTGGTTAGTAATTATTTGGTATATGTATTTCAGGTAGAGCATATTATTAGAGAAGAGAATATGATGGCAGCTCAGGAGACCATCGAGCTATATATTTGCTGAGCTTATTTCTATTCACAGATTGAGGTCTGCTGATTACTTCTTCTAAATATATTGCAAAGAAACTGGGGCCTTGTGTGCAGTGAAGGAAGTTGATCTCCTTCCTGATGATCCTAAATCTGCAAAAAGTATAAAGCAATTGGAGCAGGTCCTTCCAGGTTTCATTGAAGCCAAAGGCAGCTGAAGGATAAGAGCCATTGAGAATACGAATGTTTTTGATTCATGTATAGCTAGGAATGCTCTTGTTTGGTACATTATCTTGTTACTTGAATGTATAGATGTTTGAATAATGGTACTTGAATTATATGGATTATAGTACTGTTTATATGGTAATATATCGAGCATTATTTCTGTGAATATTCTTCTTGTTGTCCAAGGTTCAGTCATACAACACAATGCAGAATAATGTGTTGTATGACTGTAAAAGAGTTCAAAATTAAGCCTCCTCCTACAACAGTTACTGGATGTTAGCAAATTCGATTATAATATTCACACCACAGTTAAGACAATATAGCTGTTGTGTGAACCAACAACCAACAATAGAAAATAACAAAATTTTGTTGTGTGAGATTCATAACACACAACAGAAATAAAATTATCCCTGTTGTCTGAATCAATCAACAGACAACAGATATCATTTCATTGGGTTGTCTGTTATTTATCTCAGACAACAAAGAAAAAATTCTGTCTGTTGTGTGTTATGAATCTCAGACAACAGATAAACAATATAATTGTTGTGTGTTATGAATCTCAGACAACAGCTAAATTTCATTTTCTGTTGTCTGAATGGCCATGCCAATGCCGAGGCATCCCCGCGCATGCCATGCCAGGCACATGCCTGCGCAGAATTCGCACAACAGAACTAAATATCTGTTGAGGAAATGAATATTGCACAACAGCAATTTCACCGTTGTGTGATTTTTCAATCACACAACACTCGTTTAGACCACAGTGAGGCTGGTCATCACACAACTCCAAATCTCCGTCGTCTGATTCACTTATTGTAGTAGTGTGTCGGCGGCGCCTCAAGTGACGCTCAAGATGTTTTCTTGCATAACATGAATACGGTACTCTCTATATATTGCTTCGTATGACATAGTTTCGTTTTTGTTTTTCCCTTCTAATTTTTGTTCAGATTTTGTGGTGGACAGAATGCAGTGGCGCTATTGTACTTGCCTTGTGGATCATGGGTCAGTTGTTTCCTAGGTGCGTTTTCTTTTTCCTTCTAATTTTACCAAGATTAATTTCTGTTTTAAAGAAGAGCAAATCAAGAGACAAGCTATGGTATTGTGATGTTTATCATACTCATTTTACATTTACTTGAATAAAAATTACAATTTATACGAATCAAAATTACAACATTGAGAACAAAGTTACCATATTCATTTATACTATTTACATATAATTAAAACAAAATTACAACATTGACAACGCATTTGTTCAAAAACTTATAACAATGCTGTAGGTGGTGTAATTACCATTAATAGAACTAAGATTACACAAAATATGACTCAGGTTACCACTTTGACAACAAATTTGTTGTTACATTTGTAAATGTGTGTATGATATACGGGTATGTATTATAGAATTTTCCGCAAATCAATATTAATTTGAATTTTTATCTGAATTAATTTTTTTAGAGGGGTATTGTTGGACAAGAACTGGTGAGAGACAAGTAGCTAGAATGCGAGTGAGATATTTGAAAGCAGTTCTAAGGCAAGATGTGGGCTACTTTGATCTACATGTCACAAGCACCTCTGAGGTCATCACCAGCATCTCTAGTGATAGCCTCGTGATTCAAGACGTCCTCAGTGAAAAGGTTCAATCTTTAGTTCTTTACCATCATTTTCAAAAGGAAATGCGATTTTGTTTAGGATATGCTCTCTAACTATTTGATACCTCCAGGTTCCAAACTTTATAATGAACTGCTCTATGTTCTTTGGGAGCTATGTGGCGGCTTTCATAATGCTGTGGAGGCTAGCCATCGTTGCATTTCCGTTTGTGGTGCTTCTGGTAATCCCGGGATTGATTTACGGAAGGATTTTGATGGGACTAGCCAGACAGATTAGTGATGAATACAACAAGGCTGGCACAATAGCAGAACACGCACTGTCATCAATCAGAACCGTTTACGCGTTTGTTGGTGAAAAGAAAGCAATTTCGGAGTTCTCTGCAGCTCTACAAGGCTCAGTGAAGTTGGGATTGAGTCAGGGCCTTGCAAAAGGCTTGGCCATTGGAAGTAACGGCATCGCTTTTGCTATTTGGTCTTTCATGTCCTACTCTGGCAGCAGAATGGTTATGTATCATGGCGCACTTGGAGGCAATGTTATAACAGCTGGTACTGGAATAACCATGGGTGGATTGTAAGAACTTGTTCCTCCCTTTTTGACATCATCAATTTCATTTTAGAAATTTTAAACAAAGTTCCAAATGTGTTTACTAAATTGGTTAACAGGGCATTCGGGGCAGGGTTGTCAAACCTGAAGTACTTCTCGGAAGCGTGCTCAGCCGCAGAGCGAATATTGGAGGTGATACGGAGAGTCCCCAAGATCGACTCAGACAACATGGAAGGTGAAATGCTAGAGACCGTTTACGGAAAAGTCGAATTCAAGCAGGTTGGCTTCGCCTACCCTTCAAGGCCAGAAAGCATCATCTTCAACAACTTTAACTTGACGGTTCCAGCTGGGAAAACTGTGGCATTGGTGGGTGGTAGTGGCTCGGGAAAGTCGACAGTAATTTCTTTGTTGCAGAGATTTTATGATCCACTTGGAGGTGAGATACTCATTGATGGGGTGGCCATAAAAAATTGTCAGCTCAAGTGGCTTAGGTCCCAGATGGGGCTGGTGAGCCAAGAACCTGCTCTTTTTGCAACCAGCATAAAAGAGAACATACTGTTTGGGAAAGAAGATGCTGACATTGAAGAGGTTATTGAGGCTGGTAAAGCTTCTAATGCTCACGATTTCATCTCTCAGTTGCCTCTGGGATATGACACACAGGTTAGTATCGTTTACTTAGCTCTAGCTCTTCTTGTCACGATCATGAATGATAAGAATATTATTCAACTTTGTTATATTCCTATCTTCTATTAAATGCATGATGCATCGATACTGTTTTACAATTAATTGGATTATGATTATTAATTTAATTTAACATGCAAGCATGCATGTCCTAATTAAGATACCAGTATTGCATTAACCTAACATATATTGTTAAACTTAATTTATTGATTGTTTCACATTGAAATTTACTTACGCCAATTACATTCGGGTTCCTAATCTATCTCTATTAGAGAGATACTATGATAATAACTTTTATACTATGTTTAGGTTTTCACCTACTTGTAACACAAAAATCAAATGTGTGATCTCAACTACACAAAGTTAATCTGATAACAGTCAAAAACTCGTTGTCTGAATGAAATCGGAGCTGTTGTCTAGTAGCTTGTCGTCTGATTGACCTCAGTCAGACAACAATCTTTAATTTATGGTTGTCTGTTTCTCATTCACACAACACATATAGGTAAATATGTGTTGTATCAATTTATCCAATTTCTATTAATTACAGAAGACTGTTGTAGAGTATGGACTAATCGAGACAATATTGTTTATTTTGGTGTTGAGTGAAATTATTCTAGGACAACAATACTTTTATGACTATGTTGTCTGTGATTTAATTTCCAACAACAGTGATATGGGAAACTTGATGTATGGAAGAACCTCAAACAATAGTTCATTTTGCCACTGTTGTGTGATATGTATCTAGGACAAGTGTGTTTCATTACTTCTTGTTGTCTGAAATGCATTTCAGATATCGATGTGCTAGAGGCATGTGTTTTCTTGCATGAACCTTAATTTCCAACAACAGTGATATGGGAAACTTGATGTATGGAAGAACCTCAAACAATAGTTCATTTTGCCACTGTTGTGTGATATGTATCTAGGACAAGTGTGTTTCATTACTTCTTGTTGTCTGAAATGCATTTCAGATATCGATGTGCTAGAGGCATGTGTTTTCTTGCATGAACCTCAGACTCACTTCTTATTTCTTTCTGTTGTCTAAATTTTATTTAAGATAACAGATTTCTATATGCCAATATTGTCTGAAATGCATTGAAGATAACAATGTGTTGGATTCATGCATGCGTTGTCTTGAATGAACTTCAACCTACACTAAATATTTCTTTCTGTTGGCTGACTTGCATTTCAGATAATAATGTGTTAGATGCATGTGTTGTCCAGAATGAAACTCAGACTAAACTTACGATTATGTTGTTTTATTTATACTGTGTTGGTACTATTTATACTATGTATGATGCTTACGTCAGCAAACACTCGATGACAGAAGTCAATAATTTAAATAAATACCTATTTCTACTCCTTACGGGGAAAAATACATGCACTTTTGTCCTTCTTGGGAAAGCTCCCTTTTCTTTAAGCTAAGTGAACGTACGTACTCATGTTGATCAATTACTCATAGTACCCTATTTTTGGTGCGTTAATTTGATGATTCCAAGTCCAACACGCTGGGTTCAAAAAGTGCTTAACAAAATGTTTTAACTGCTGTAGGTTGGCGAGAAAGGTATTCAAATTTCGGGAGGACAAAAGCAAAGAATAGCCATTGCACGAGCAATCATCAAGAAACCACGAATTCTTCTTCTAGATGAAGCCACCAACGCGTTGGACACAGAATCGGAGTGTATAGTCCAAGAAGCTCTGGACAAAGCAGCGGTGGGACGTACGACGATCATCATCGCCCACCGCCTTTCCACCATCCGAAACGCCGACATTATTGCTGTCATTCAAAACGGGCAGATCATGGAGACAGGCTCACACAACGAGCTATTCCAACGTGAGAATGGTCTCTATACCTCGCTTGTCCACTTACAACAAACAGAGAAGCAGAGTGGCCCAGAAGAACACGGACATTACGCCTCGTCATCTATATCAAACCTGGACATTCACAACACAAGAATGTCCAACACAAGCAATCGTAGGCTTTCTATGGTCAGCCGCTCGAATTCTGCCAACTCATTTGCGCAAGGTCGAGCATTATCATTGGTTGCTGGCGAAGATGAGATCGTAGAAGGGCAGAAGCTGCCTGTCCCATCTTTTAGAAGAATGACAGATTTGAACCTTCCGGAATGGAAACAAGCACTTTTGGGGTGCTCCAGTGCGGTACTGTTTGGTGCAGTTCAGCCAGTATACGCATTTGCTATGGGGTCAATGGTGTCGGTTTATTTCTTAACAGATCATGATGAGATCAAGGAGAAGACGAGGATTTACTCACTTTGCTTTCTCGGATTGGCTATTTTCTCTTTGCTTATTAACATCTGCCAGCATTACAACTTTGCCTACATGGGAGAGTACTTGACTAAAAGAGTTAGAGAGAGGATGCTTTCCAAGATTCTTACATTCGAAGTTGGGTGGTTTGATCAAGATGATAATTCTAGTGGTGCCATTTGCTCTAGACTCGCCAAAGATGCCAATGTGGTACGTATCTTATGTTACAACTTTCAATTAGTTAATATAATATGTAAAATACTAGTATACTGTATTGTTAAATTGTCGATATGAATCATTAATCAATACAATAAATCCTTCTGAAAATATATGACCCAAACATACAATCTCATAGTATAGCTAGAGAATATCTTGAGTTTGACTTATAACTCGGTGTTTTGATTATTTTCTTCCAGGTGAGATCTTTAGTGGGTGATCGGATGGCTCTACTTGTTCAAACTTTCTCAGCTGTGACTATAGCCTGCACAATGGGTTTGGTTATTGCATGGAGACTTGCCTTAGTCATGATAGCAGTAAAACCTATTATCATTGTAAGCATATACACCAGGCTTGTCCTGCTCAAAAGCATGTCCGGGAAAGCCATCAAAGCTCAAGATGAAAGCAGCAAGCTAGCTGCAGAAGCTGTCTCCAACCTCAGAACCATCACTGCCTTCTCATCTCAGGACCGCCTGTTGAAACTGCTCCAAAAGGCCCAAGAAGGCCCACGTAAGGAGAGCATCCGACAATCATGGTTTGCGGGTATAGGGCTCGGCTGTTCTCGAAGCCTTACCTCTATCAGCTGGGCTTTTGACTTTTGGTACGGAGGCAAGCTCGTCGCCAAGGGCTTCGTCACCGCAAAAGCGCTGTTTCAGACTATCATGATATTGGTGAGCACGAGTATGGCCATTGCAGAAGCGGGAAGTATGACTTCGGACCTTGTGAAAGGCTCGGACGCTGTTGCGTCCGTATTTGCCGTGTTGGACCGGTACACAACAATAGAACCCAAAGACCCGGAAGGTTGCGAACCCAAAAGTATAACGGGTCATATAGAACTTCATGACATACATTTTGCGTATCCCACTAGGCCCGATGCAATGATCTTTAATGGATTCTCAATTAATATCGAAGCAAGAAAGTCGACGGCCTTGGTGGGACAAAGTGGATCTGGAAAATCAACAATTATCGGATTAATCGAGAGATTTTATGATCCACTTAAAGGGGAAGTGAGAATTGACGGTCGAAATATAAAGTCGTACCACCTCAGAATGTTAAGGAAACACATAGCGTTGGTTAGCCAAGAGGCAACATTGTTTTCAGGCACCATAAGAGAAAACATCATATACGGCATGTCAGATAAGATTGATGAATTGGAGATAATCGAAGCAGCTAAGGCAGCCAATGCTCATGATTTCATCTCGGGACTCAAGGAGGGATACGACACCTTTTGTGGTTATAGAGGAGTACAACTATCTGGGGGACAAAAGCAACGCATTGCTATAGCCAGAGCTATATTGAGGAACCCGGTGGTGTTACTATTAGATGAATCGACTAGTGCGCTTGATAGCCAATCGGAGAAGGTAGTGCAAGATGCGCTAGAGCGAGTGATGGTGGGGAGGACTAGTGTGGTGGTGGCGCACAGGTTGAGTACCATACAACATTGTGATCTTATCACTGTCCTTGATAAAGGAAGGGTAGTGGAGAGAGGGACTCACTCGTCTCTTTTGGCCAAAGTACCTAAAGGTTCTTACTACTCATTGCTTAGCCTGCAAAGGACGGCATCTGCATCAGAGCTTACCTAATTGCCATGAACGGTTTTTCAATTCCCCATCAAATTAAATGCTCGGTTCTGAAGGCTTAATGGTTCCTTGCACGTAGTAGTGTTACCTTATACAAAAATATTGTGTACGAAAATGAGTGGCGGTTTGCTTCTTTGATGAAGTACTACTAAAGTTTATTACTGTTGATCTGCATAAATGTTTCCAAAATGATGATTAGCATGTATTTGAATTATTCTGGGATCAAGTAAAGTTACCTGAAACGCAGAACGTTGCGGTACGGGTACGCTGTACGTTAGTCTTTATGGTACGCGGTACGCTAGGATATATTAGTTAATCTTAATCTTAATAGCAAATTGTTTTTACGTAACTATCCCTTATACAAATACTATGAAAACCTCATTAATTAGAATGGGTAAAGAGGTAAAATTATAAATAACAGAAAATATTCATTATTCTTTCTTGTTTGGTAAAAGGATAGTTATTATTTTTTATTTCAGAAGTAATAAGAATAAAAATCTCTTCCGAAAAAGGAAGAGCTAGGATAAATCATTCTCTATAAAAATAAAAAAAATAAAAAGATAAACCTAAAAAAAGAATAAGAGGATAATCAAGTCGGATTTTGCCCTACATTACTTTTTCCTTCCTAGCCGCCCCATTTCAATCGTGCATTCTAGAGTTATGATACCAGGTCCGTCGTAGGAAATAGGAATTCAAAGGCTTGTCTACTGTAATGATCGATTTATTTCAAAGGGAGGGCTCCACAGAGCCATTGAGTCGCAGAAGATGGAGGAAACATCATATTCAAGAACACCAGATGGGTAAACATGCATCAAGTTAGATGGAGGACTGATAAGGGATCGCTCAACCTAGCGATCTGGGTCGCGGATGCACCGCGATTGGGTACGCCGTTTCCGGAACGCGGTTCGCTGGGGATATCAGCGTTTCCGGTGACTTTGCATCAACTGAACATTGTTACGAAAGGAGGAAAGCTAGCTACCATGATGCAGTCTTCAACAAGGGGAAAGAATCAGAGAAATTTGCCTATACAATTCCTGGGAAACTTTGTAAATGAAATTACTTAATTGCCTCATTTTAGAAGACTTAATATCACTGTGTTTAAATGAAGCAAGCAGATTACCACTTACCAGTTGTTTAGGTAGTAAGTACTGGCTAGAAACAAGGCCGAAATAGTATAGTATATCATATAGTACTAGGAACTACTTTTTTTTTCGCGTATTGCTAAGGTTAACTGTCTTTCTAGCTCTCTAACAGAGAAGCAATTGAAAGTTTGAAACAAACGTCATATCTATATATAGCGACACACAAAAATTTCTCGAGTCTTACCGAGTACTTCAGCAATCATAGACATGGGGCATCGGCACAAGGGGCACGTGTGACGGATTTTCAGGTTCTTCATTATCTAAAGTCTGATTTCAAAAAGAGATAAAAGAAAAATGAATAAGAGCTTATACGATCTGAAATTCTGATTCGAACAAACAAGGAAACAGAATACCTGTCTATGAACATTATATCTCCATTAATTACCAAAGCAACCAGTTTGATTAATTACAACAGAGAACAGACCAGTCAACAGAAACAAATGCAACTAAATGGAATTAATTTGATGGTTTAATGGCTTTGGTTACTGTCTTTTTCTTCGTTAATTAGTCGTTACTACTATACATCTCATTGCAAGACCATGGGGAAAGAAATATCAATGGAAAATATATAATACAACAATTTCTGGAGCCATACACTGAGATCATTTCAGTTGAGCAAGCCAGGTTTCCCATATTTTTTTCATATCTTAGCCTCCGTGTTTTGATCCACGCACCCATACAATTGAAATTAAGCATCGATACATACATGCATGGGACACACACCCTTATTCTCGGACCGGTCTTGATCAGGGTCGGTCATGAAATTTTGGAATGCTAGTGCACAAAAAAGTTTAAAAGGGAAAAACTGACATTGAAAATGGGGGCAAAAGCAATATAACAGTGTCAAACAAGGCGCAGTGCCTTTACCAAATGAGCCGCAGTGCCAAGTGAGGTAGCCGGTTAGGCCGGTTATGACTTCTTGAAATAATTGCAGACATTTAAAAGTGGATAAAAAATTAAAATATGATAAACTTCCCATACAAAAGAAGAAAAAAGTAACGAAAAACCATAGGAGAGCCTAGAAGGCTAGAACGCGCCGCACGCACGTAGGAGTTTTTTTCTCGACTATTTGGTGTGCTTGTCCGGCAGCATGTCCCTGCAGCGTTGTCGTCGGATAAGTTGCTTCCTTTCTCGCCGCCTCTCTTTGACGTGCAAGCGTGCTTTCAGCTCGAGGCCTGGAGATGGCTAGTGGGCTGCTGTGATCCATTTGCTGATTTGGCACTGACTATTTTTTTTTTTATTATTGTCATTAATTTTTGTTATTCAGTTTAGTTGCGTATTTTGCGAGTAGTAAATCCTTACATTTATTGTGTAGGGCTAGTCAGGCGATAAGCTGTGTATGTACTCAAAATGTTTTATCTGCTCTAAGTAGACGGCGAGTTTCTTATTTCGTCAAATGGTCGCTGTCACATAGTGACAGAGCTAAGTGTCGTCGGATTTATTCTCCAGTGACAACATAATAGGAAAGCTGTGCTTTTGATAATTATGCTACATTATAATCGAGTTACATATATATCAAGTTATCTTTCCGTTATGTCACCGCAATGTCAAAACAAATAGATGAGCTAGTAGAACACTCTTTGCTAGGTAGTGATCGACTAGCTGAATATACTTTTATTGTAGAGACTCCTGATATTATTTCAGGACGTTCTCTATATGATTACTGTAATAAGTGGTTTAGTCTCAATGTCCTCCATTTGTATTCGATAGTTTCATTAATCAAGACTTGAGAGCAGTCACATTATTCTTTTATTAAAAAAAATGAATAAAAAAAAATTAAAAACAAAAAAAAAGAATGATTTGAGCTCAATTCGGCCCAAACTGGATGCAGTGTTAGAGATAGAGAGAGTCTAGAGAGAAAAGAGAGAAACTCAGATATTTCGAGAAGAAAAGGAGCTGCATTACCAGAAGATAAAGTCGTACAAGATATTTATACCTATAGCTGCACTACACAGATGAGAGACATGTGGCAGACAGCTGTAGGACACTAACTAATTAAGCATGAACTAACCCTAATTAGCAAGACTAATTAACCACTGATTACAACAGAAATGCATGTAACAACTTTTCTAACTGATCAAGCTTAAATGAACAGTGCTAATCAAGGAGATAACTCTCTGTTAACAGCCCTCCTCAGCTTGATGCTTAGACATGAGCTTCAAGCTGACACAAAGATAGTTGTGCTGTGGTGAGCAGAGCCCCTTTTGTAAATAGATCAGCAATCTGTTCTTTGAGGCTACAAACGGAAGCTTGATTGTTCCAGCCTGCTGCAAGCTATCACACCATATATGTACTTCAGCCAGGAGGAATGAGTGGCATGGAGGTATAGGAACTTAATTGAGTATTCTGAGAGCTGTTACTTGGCCATTGTTTATATCTGCAAATTTTGGCAATGTGTCCAGGCCTCCTGCACAATTGGCATTCCACATATGAGCTCAAGGCAATATTCAAAGGCTGAGAATTCCTATGGTAACATCTTTGTGCAGAGTATCCCGAACGATTGGGTTGCTGCTTCATGAATCCTCCATTGTGCTGAGAGCCATTATTTTGCTGAAATGCATTGGTTTGTTGTATTTTCTGTTGCACTTGCTGAATACCTTGATAGCTACCATTGTTCATATGATCCTCAACAACATCCTTATTGGACTCCGTAGAAGACATTTTGGCCTTAAAAGAACTACCAACAAGGTTGTTATCATGAGTTCCCATGGGCAAAGGACCATCTTTTTCATAATCTCCATGGTCTGGACTTGAACAAACAAGAGCCTCTGCATGTTGTTCTGTCCTATTATTCACATCAACAGTATCACCATGAGATCCAGATCCTCTAGCATTCTGAGAGTTGTTATGTAGTTGATGCGAACCATTATAGCCTTGCACTCCATTGCCAATTTCATTACCATAAGACCTATGTATACCTTCACTTTGTGCAATGAAACCAGTAGATTGAGGGAAACACCCATAAACATTTTGCTTTGTAGTACTAGTGCACAATGCAAATGGTTGTGAAAAGCCACGCTGCTGCAAGAAACTTGAGGTTTGAGGAAAACAACCATTGTGTACTTGTGATATTTGACCACAGGTTGCAAGACTAGTAGTGACTGCAATAGGTGATGAAGTATTTGTAAAGTATAGAGGCTGAGAGGCAGTGTTATGATTGGGAACAAAACCTCCACTTGAGTCATGATTGCTATTATGCATTGAGTAACCACTGTGTTGCTGAGTAAAATCAGTATTGGGTTGAGTGTATAGCCCAGTAACAAAACTGTCAGTAGTACTATTTCGACAATGGTTCAAGTGCTGTTGTGAATGACCAAAGTGTTGGTGCAGGACATCAGCAGATTGAGAGGGACTCGAAAATTGCTGTACAACGTCTCCTTGAGACTCATTGTTAAGCACAGTATTTGCAGCATATATAAAATCCCTTTTAGGAATAGATGCAGTGGCATAACAGATTCCATTAGACACAGCAGGGGCCTTATGAGCATCACTCATTGTATACCCCAAATTAGACATGGACTGCACAGTATACCCAATAGAAGAGGCAACACTACTTGTAGGCATCATAGGCATCGTAGCATTAGCATCATATTTGTCATTTGTAACAAGAGTCGGTGCAGAAGCATACCTTGGCAAAGAAATAGACTTGTCAATTTCATCAAGTTCAGCTTCAGCAATGAGTAAAAGAGACCTTAATTCTTGTAATGAAATCGGGGTAGGCTTAGCCCTGATTATAGTCTTCATGGTAGTATAGTTTGATGGCAAACCAAGAAGAACAGAGACAATTATGTCTTCATCCGTCATATGAATCCCTACATTAGCCAACTGATCACAAGCTATCTTCACTCGATCCAGGTAGTTGTCAATAGAGTTTGAACCTTTTTGAAGTTTGTAAAAGTTGCTCTTGAGTTGCTCTTTGTTAAACCAAGAAGTAGAGGCATACCTCCCTTTGAGCAAACACCAAAGTTCCCTTGAAGTAATACTTCCAACAACAAAAGAGAGAACCTCACTAGATAGAGTAGCAGCAAGCAAAGTCATCACAGCATAATCGTTTTGCTTCCAATTAATGTACTCTGTTGTTATTTCAGATGTGCTTTCGTTTTCTTCTGTGATCATATATTGAGAAGGACAAGGAAACGAACCATCTATAAATTTCATTAGACCACAACCGTTTAACATTGTCTCTAACAAAAACTTCCATGTGACATAGTTAGAGCCATCTAAGTGAACTGGAATCAAATTGCAGAAGTTGGACAGTAGACAATTTCTCAAGTCAATATCGGTATTCATGATGATAGGCAACACAAATCAACACTCAAAATTCACCACTGATGATCTCAGATGACTAACTGATGAACATAACCAAAATCCAACAATTTCCAGCTTATGCAATGTGTAGCAACTTCACACTAGTAACAGAGATAAAACCCAGCAAAATAGCTGTATGATCTTCAACAATTTCTGATATGATCTTGAACAAATACTGATGAGAAACTAGGATTTTAGACTTCCATATCTTCCAAAATCACAACTAGATCTTCCACAAGCAAGTACTGAAACATCTATGAACAAATTTAGGGCTTTACCAAACTTCAATCTTAAGCAAATCACAGCAAAAACTCATGAATCTTGTACTAGACAGTAGGCATACTACTTCCATCATAGAATCAACACTTTGAAACCAGAAATCAGCAACAAATTTCAACTTTCAGAACTTCCATAATTCCGGATCTAGAAACAAAATTGAACTTATCTCAAACTTGAATCTTTCTTTGATATTGTAGAAATCAACACCCGCAAGAACTAGAAGAGAACGATCGCTTCATGATCCTCAGGTAGCTAAGCAAACGATGCAAGACACTGGTCCCAATCGAACCTGGCTCTTGATGCCATGTTAGAGATAGAGAGAGTCTAGAGAGAAAAGAGAGAAACTCAGATATTTCGAGAAGAAAAGGAGCTGCATTACCAGAAGATAAAGTCGTACAAGATATTTATACCTATAGCTGCACTGCACAGATGAGAGACATGTGGCAGACAGCTGTAGGACACTAACTAATTAAGCATGAACTAACCCTAATTAGCAAGACTAATTAACCACTGATTACAACAGAAATGTAACAACTTTTCTAACTGATCAAGCTTAAATGAACAGTGCTAATCAAGGAGATAACTCTCTGTTAACAGTACGTAATTCAGACTTTCGTTTCTGGTTAGGGTTTTTAATTCAGAACAATGAGCATCACCTCTATAAAAAGCTCTTCGCCACCCACCTCGCTCCAAAATTCAGATTAGTAAAATAAAAATCTACAGAGGGAGTATACAAGTAAGTCAACGGTAAAATCTTGTGGAACATTTGGTTTCTTCTTCTTCCTTTTTCCCTCTAATTTGCTCGTTCGCGATTATATATTGGCAGGGATCAGACAACCCCTTTCTTCTTCGAGTAGGGACTCGTAAGTTTCTAACTGCATATCGATTTTCACTCGTGATCGAATTGCTCATGTTTGTTTGGAATCTGGACTTTCCTTTCTAAATGTTTCTGTGAGAATCTATATATATGTATGTAATGATCCAATTATGTCAAGTATTCTATGCTAATAGTGCGTTTATGGTCATGCTTGTTGATAATTTTGCTTAGTTTTGAAGAGAAATAGAAAACAATATTGCTAGTTACGTATAAACATTGCGAATGACTTGTTGCGTAATAACATTGTTGCTGATGTGCTTAACGAATCTAGGTACATATCAAATACATACTATCTTATTTCTCTTCATTTCTTGTATGACTATTTTTCTTTTACGTTTCAATTTATTTCTCATGTATCGATAGGCTACGGAGCAATCACCCAACTAAGACACAGGATGATGTTCTTGCACTTCTCAAAGAAATTAAGCAAGAGTTTAAGTACCCACGAAGAAATTACGAAATGTTCCTTGAGCTCATGAAAGATTTTAAATATGGACGGTATCTGAATCTATCTGCTATACTGTTATTTTATTTTTTTCTGTAATTTGATGAAGTCTCATACTTATCATTGATCCATGTCTGCCAGAATCGACATTGTTGGTGTCATTGCGAGGGTAAATGAACAAATTAATTATGGGATTCAATGACTACTTGCCCAAAGGTTATGAGATAGCCCTTGACGATGAATCAGTAGAATAAAAAAAGACAGTTGAATCTGAAGATGCTGCTAGCAGATTTATAGCCCAGATAAAGGCTAGGTGAATCGTGAATAATGTTGTTTCTTTCTTTTCCTAAATCAACTACAGAAGTTTTTTTTTTTTTTTTTTTTTTTTTTTGAAAGGGGTATGGAACCCAGCCTAGCTGGGAGGCTCAGCCCCACGCCCGGTTCCATTTATTATATTAATATTTAGATTTAGCATCGGGGGGGGACATAAAACCTGAACCCCGAGCTACATAAGAACAATGACACATATCCTCGTAGAGAACATCCTGAATAATAGCAGGAGTCTCCTCTAACCAAACCTCATCAATCATACCACAACTAGCAAGGTGCGCTAAACGATTCGCGACACCATTTGCTTCTCTATAGCTGTGCCGAATATTAACAGATTGAAAAGCCGTCATATATGCCTTACAATCTTCTAAAACCCGACCCACCTCAGAAAGATCCTATCCACCTCTTTGCAGGGCAGCAATCAAAAGGATAGAATCGCTCTCAATGTCAATGTCAGTCCAACCTTGGTGAATACCAAGAAATAGACCCGCTCTACACGCTTCAACTTCCATATTCAACGCGGAGTGAGCATGTACAAAGGGCCTAGCTAAAGCCGCGATTCCCACACCTTCAGCAGTTCGAACCACCACCCCAATTCCCCCACTGCCGTCAACACCACGGAAAGCTCCGTCAATGTTTATTTTAAGCCTTCCCCGTGGTGGACACTCCCACTTCGTTACGCTGCGTTTCATCTTCACAGTAGGTTTATACCGAACCTGTTGAAACTCCACCAAATAATTAACAGCCCATTGCGCAGCAAACATAGGATTGAAGTGGCCTCCTTGCCAAATTATTTTGTTCCTTTCATTCCACAGACTCCAAAGAGCCATGAAAAACATGCAGAGTTGCTCCCCATGCAATACGTCAATCATGCCATATATCCATGCATGCAAATTAATGGCTGCATGATCCTTCGGCCTTAATTTCAAAGGCCCCTCCACCCAAAAAGTCTCCACGCTATCACAGTTCTTGAAAACATGGACACTAGTTTCAAAGTTATTAGAGCAGAAGACACACCTGTTATCTGGTAAGTGAACCCTCCGATCCGCAAGTGCAGTGCGTGTAGGCAAGATTCCCCGCAGCAGCTTCCAGAGAAACACCTTTGTTTTAGCTGGCACATGTGCTGTCACGCCCCGAATTTTGAATAACAAATTCAAATCCGAAACATGAATTAATACAACTCACATAAATACAACCTGAATTTTTTTCTCAAAACAACCACACCTCACATCGCTCGATATTACATAAACCAAATCTCAAATTTGTTTATTACAGCACACTCTCACCAAATTATATTGTAAGGCTCAAATGAGCATAACTCACCTCACAATTTCAATTGCTGTAAAACTAAAACAAATTCTCTAACCCGCACGATCACCGTCCTGATTCTCCTGACCTGTAGGATTACCCGCTACACAATTTGAATAGTGTACCGGGATTGCAACAACACAAACCCGGTAAGCTTTTGACAGTCCGTATGAGTAAACAAGGAATTGCACGATTTTAAAGTAACAATTCAATTTCAGTATCTCTTAGCATAATAATTGAAGTGCACAACGTCACTTCAAGCATCAATCAACACACGTCTCATCATGACTACTCAAAAACAAACAACTGTTTACTCAATATATACTCACAGGCTTATGATTTATTTATATAAATCATCCCATGCAGTATATTATACTTACAGGCTTATGATTAATTATATTAATCACCCCATTCAGTATATCATACTTACAGGCTTATGATTAAATATATTAATCATCCCATACCGTATATTATACTCACGTCTCAACATGACTACGCAAAAACAAACAACTTCTTACTCAATATATACTCACAGGCTTATGATTTATTTATATAAATCATCCCATGCAGTATATTATACTTACAGGCTTATGATTAATTATATTAATCACCCCATTTAGTATATCATACTTACAGGCTTATGATTAATTATATTAATCACCCCATTCAGTATGTCATACCCAAGGGCATATGATAACTCGTTTATCCCCCAAGCAGTATGATGGCAGACAGACTAGAGCTCTAACTGAATCATAGAGTGTCACCTTGGCCAAGGTTCACCCTTACAAAAATATTTGCCTCAAATCACTCGACTCCTCATTTAACTCATCTCAACGACTCAACTATAGCACTTTACTCAATTACTCTTTATCACACTCAACTCAACCTATAAGATAAATTATATCTTCTAGAGAGTAATGCTCGAATTGTAAATCAATCGCATCAATTCCACACTTCACCAAATACCACACATCCAATATATATTCCACGTAAATATATATATACGTAGTCACCCACACAAGAATGACCACTAATACCAACTATAGTTCACATGCATTAAAATCAGGAAATTCATTTTTATAGTTTAAATACATTTTACTTACCTATGGACCGTAGTCGATCAAGTCCATATAATTTAAAACAAATATTTATTTTCATAAAACAATTTCCACAATTTCCCAATTAAATAAAATCACCGAATTTCGGTTCGTGAATGAACCATGTGCGATTTACTCACCTCGATATTCCCGCTGCGTCTTCAATTCAACACAATACACACCGAAACCGCTCACCCAAGGAAGACCGTCAATCACCTAATCAAACACGATCTTAACTTAGCCAACAACTCATAAATAAATTAAACGATGATCCAACGGTCGGATCGAAATTAAACGATGATCCAACGGTCGGATCTTCACAGATCGCCTTTAGGATCATCCTCCAAAAATCATCACGAATATCAAACGGTCAGATCTTCCTGAATCGTCCTTACCAACATCTCTACGAATTTATACGAAAATCCGACGGTCGGATTCTCACAAATCGCATTCCGAATCATCTTTTTACAAATATACGAAGATCCAACGGTCGGATCTTCGCCCATGACCACACAAAGTCACTGGGACAGTCATACGATCATCATATCAAAACTACAAGTCCATCGGACGGTACGATCTCGACAGATCACAAATCGAACGATTGAAATCGATCGAAATCGTAAAATTCATAACTTAATCATACGATATCCAAAAATTGCGTATAATATATCGAAATGATCGTATTGAAATATAGAATCTAAAAATGCACAGAAACTATATTTTTGACCCCCGGAGGTGGCCGGAAAAGGGCCGCCGGAGTTAGTGGCAGAGCCGCCGCCGACCACCGCCAATGGTGTCGGGGCCGGGCTGCTCCTCTTCCTCTCATCATGCTTAACAACTTTCATAACTATCATGTAAGCTGAAAATGACCGGAAGTGGTTGAAATTACCTAAAACAGTCGAGGTGGCCGGAAAATTTCCAGAATCCGGCGAAATTTGCAGAATCCGGCAAGGCTTGATTTCGACGTCAAAACTTCAATTTCAGGCTTCGATCCCTTCTAGAGAGTTGTTAAGAACATCAAGGAGAACTCACTGGTTCAAGAATCAATCAAAACGATGCACTGCAGCTCGAGATATACCTATCAAAAGCTTCGGTGGTGGTGGAAAATTTCCAGAATCCGGCGAGCTCCGACGAACGTGAATCCGATCACTCCAGGTGCGATCCTTCTAGAATGATGATCAGAAGGTTGAGGCGAGTTCAGGGAGCTAAGGATCGTGAGTTTTGGTGGCCGGAGCTAGGAGAAAACCGGCGTTGACTACAATCGAACTCAAATAGATTCAAGCTCCCCGCCGCCGCTACAGACCGCGCCGCCGTGCAAGGCTGGCACATACGGGTGCGCAAGGACCAGGCGAAGCCAAGGGAAGAAGTTTGGTGAAGATTGGTGGCTGGTGGAGGAAGATATGGCCGGTGGAAGTTTGTAGGCGATTTCCGGCTTCGGGAGGAAATCTGCAGCCGGTTTCCATTTTTGGAAATTCTGAAAATATTTTCGGAAATTTCCGAAAATGGAAGCTTTATACTAAATTGGAAACTTTTTCAAAAAATCATAACTAATTCGTACGAACTCCGATTTTTGCGTTCCGCATATGCCCTCGATCGTATCGACGAGCTCTACGACTTTCATGAAGGAAGTTTTCCCAAATTTTGAACGTATAAAAAGTCAACTTTCGCGAGCCCCTAAATAACGTTCGTTTTCGAAAATTAATCGTTCGAACTAATTCCACAACTTCTCCAAGCCTCGTACTCGCTCCCACTATCGTGAAATCATTTCTAAAAATCCACGGAATTTAATTTAGATTTTTCGGGGTATTACATGTGCACTCCAGATAGCATTCCAATACTTACTCAACGGACCTCCAATGACTGCGCTAGATGTAGTGGCAGTTACCGGTGCCTTCTTCGACTCTCTCCAGACAAAATACCCACTCCGTACATTATAAATGCCTTTCTTATCATAATGCCACACTAATCGATCCTCCACCAGTCTAGTACTAAGAGGGATACTTGCTATAAGCTCCACCTCACCCGGAATGAACAATTCATTAAGTAGGTCAACCAACCACACTTTGTCCTCCTGATCAATCAAATCTGCTACACACAACTCCTCGAGCCCTTCCATGGGTGGAGAATATGGTCTGAATGTCCGCGGTCTCGGCACCCACCTATCATGCCACACAGAGATACGCTGCCCAGTACCCACCTGAAACCGCAGCCCTTGCTCCAACACTTGTCGACCTGCCATTATACTCCTCCATGTGTAAGAGGAACCAGCTTCCAGCTCTGCCTCCATAAAGTCAGAGCGCGGAAAGTATCTCGCCTTGAGTAGCTGTGTCAACAGAGCATCCGGACGCTGCACCAACCGCCAGCCTTGTTTCGCAAGTAACGCTAGGTTGAAATCATGCATATCTCGGAATCCCAATCCACCTTCTTGTTTCGACACACAGAGCTTGTCCCAAGAAAGCCAATGCACTTTCCCCTTCCCCTCCACATCTCCCCACCAAAATTGTGCCATTAGCCTATGCATTTCATTACACAGCTGTCTCGGAAGCTCAAAACAATTCATCACATAAGAAGGGATAGCCTGTGCAACTGCCTTGATCAGTATTTCTTTACCTGCCGCACTAAGAAGCTTCGCTTTCCACCCATGCGTTCTCTTCTGAACCCTCTCCACAAGGTAGCCAAAAGCTTCCTCCTTAGAATAACTCACCTCCATTGGCAACCCTAAATATTTATCATGTTTGTCTACCCGTTGAACCCCCAAAAAATCAGCCAACCCTTCTTGCTTACTCATTGGAACATTGCGGCTGAAAGAGATTGAGCTTTTCTGCAGATTGATTTGCTGCCCGGACGCTTCTTCATACCTTCTAAGGATATCCTTGACACTCTCGCAATCTTCCAACTCAGCTTGACAAAATATGAACGAGTCGTCCGCGAAGAAAAGGTGACTGATGCTAGGTGTCGCAGTGCATATCTTCACACCCCGTAATCTCCCTTGTTCCTCCTCCAAGCTAAGTAACCTTGAAAGGGCCTCGGCACAAAACAGAAACAAGTAAGGCGAGATCGAGTCCCCCTGTCTAAGCCCACGCTCAGGAAGGAGACGACCTCTTGGGACCCCATTCAGCAGGAAAGAATAAGTCACCGTCTTTACACAACTCATTATCCACTGCACCCACAAGCTACAAAACCCCATCTTGAGCATAACAAGTTCCAGAAACCGCCACTCGACTCTATCATACGCCTTGCTCATGTCGAGCTTTAGAGCACAAAAGCCTTTATTTCCACTTCTCCGTCGTTTTAGAAATTGCCCAATCTCAAAAGCAATGAGAGAATTGTCGGAGATGAGTCGTCCCGACACGAAGGCACTCTGACAAGGCGAAATGATCGAATCCATCAGTGGCTTAATCCGGTTTGCAAGCACCTTCGAACCCAGTTTATACAATACATTACACAAGCTAATCGGTCTTAACTGTCCCACATACTGAGGTAGCTTTACTTTCGGAATTAAAGTGACAAAGGTGCAATTGATAGTTCTAAGCAGCTCCTCTGACAACAAGAAAGCCCTCACAGCCTCAACTACGTCTTCCCCAACTGTCCCCCAAAAGAACTGGTAGAAGCACGGGGAAAAACCGTCAGGCCCAGGAGCCTTCGACGGATGCATTTGCTTCAAAGCACCAAAAACCTCATCTGCTGTGACCTCCTTAGTAATCTCCCTGTTAATATCATCTGTGATCACGCAAGGGATAGCATCCAACACCTGCTGAAAGTCGACGGGCCGTGAAGAAGAGAACAAGCCTCTATAATAATCCAACACAATTTTTTCGATCTGGTCATCCCTTGTACACCAGACTTCATTCTCATCAAAAAGCCCTGTGATCTAATTCTTGCGCCTCCTGTTGGACGCACTCTGATGGAAGAACCTAGTGTTAGTGTTTGAACCCAAAATAACATTTTTTCCCGATAAGGGGGACTTGAGGAAAATCGGGCCAGTATCCGTGGCCCAAGCTATATATTTTCGATAAGCTCGGAATATATTGTTTAGAGACTAAATAAAGCCTACTTGAAGATCAAGCAATCGCGAGGCAAATCGTGATATTCATGGATTTACTAGTAATTATCAAGAGATTTGATGATTAATGGTGATTTGCTTGGTTATCAAGATTGTGCAAAACGGGAGGATAAATATACAGGCTGTATATATGGCCGAGATTACGCGAGCGTGAATATCAAGTTGGCCATATATATATATTTCCCATGCAATTATGGTCTTTGGTTGATCAATTAAGGAAGAAGTCAAGGTGGGCCACCAGCTAAGCTTTCCCATGCAATTGATGGTAGCTGGACGTGGGAGAGATAGGAAGCATGTGATCATCCTTGATTGTCAATAATGAAGGAATACATATGTATATATATATGTGATGTGGTGGCTCATGCATGGTGCAATTAAGGACAAGTCTCTCATGCAATGATGCAATTAGGGTGGACGTGGAACTATTTGCTGCCAATATGTATATGCATGCCGCGATCTACGGAATCCCCGCGACGAGTGCTCGCGAAGATATATATGTAATTAATGCATATCCTACAGCATCCAAGAGGAAGATTACGTCCAGGCATCCAAGAGGCAATTAATCTTTGCCTATATTCTAGCGGTGACAGAGTTAATCTTTTATTGACTACGATAGATATCAAAACTATTAAGAGTTTTGATTTGATTCAAGGCCAATAACTGTGGCCTAAAATATAGTATTTCATTCCTCTTTGGAAAGTGAATCTACAGCAAACAGCCTATATATAGAGGCTAAAGACGATACAAGAAGGGACCTCTCTCATATCAATCAATCCTAGCGATTACAAAGCCTCCCCGGAGCAAACCTTCAACCTTGTTGAAACCCGGTGACCGTGCGCCAGTCCTAGTCTCTCCAAGAGCCGACTGTCAGCATCACCAGACCAACCCGGCGACCGTACTTCCAGTCCCAGTCTCCCAGCGAGCCGACTGCGAGCGCAACCGCCACCGTTACTACCAGCGAAGCAAGGGTAACGCCCTCGCAACCCAGCGAAGCTAAAGTCACGCTTTAGCGCAACCCGTGCTTTCTCCAAACTTCCCAGTGATTGCTCTGCTTAGTCTACAATACTAAGTATCGATTCGGTGAACGCAAGAGACCACAACCAAAGTCCTTATCCGTAAGGCAAAAGTCCTTTTCCGAAAGGCTAGAGAAGAACCCTGTGACGAGGTTGGTGCTCTCCTCGTCCACAGCGCTTGAAGAAGAAGTCAGGTCAAGGGACTACCCCAACGACTGCACCCCGCGGTGCTGGCACGCCTGCGCAATCACTCGCTCAAAAGAGACAGTTTGCAAGCCAACTGGTTTTGGAGCCAAACAGTTAGCATCTCCCTCTTTCAGCCAGAAAATCTTCGCTCTCTGTTTCCAAAATAACATCTCTTGCTGTAGAAGAATGTGTAGCTTGGTTTCCAACTCCACCCTGAGCGATACCGGGGGCGGAGGTATCGTCCTTGTATCATAAAAAACTGCTAACCTAGCCCTAGTATCTTCAATAGTACGGGTAAGACTCCTAAACTTGTCAAAACTCCAAGATTCCAAGGCACTCCGCGTCCGCCTTATCTTATCACAAATTTTTGAAAACGCATCAGACCCAGAACCACTCTCCCAGCTTTGTTCAACAATCTGCTTGCAATCCTCTTCCCTAAGCCATAATTCCTCAAAACGGAATCTTCTCCCTCGCCTCCTCTTTGTTTGCATGTGCTCACGGACCTCCAGGAGGATTAGAAGATGATCTGACGTGCTAGGGTTTAAATGTAAAACCCTAGAAGCCGAATATAAATTTTTCCAGCTCTGCGAGGCGACAAACCTGTCGAGTCGAATTTTAATGAGATGACCCCCTCTAATGCCTTGCCAGGTATACCTCGGCCCCAAGAATTTGATGTCTGAGAGTAGGCCAAAGTCTAGTGCATCCCTCAGGCCCATCATCTGTCGTATATTCCTCACTACTCCACCTTCCTTATCATCAGTCGAAGTAATTTCATTCAGATCGCCGCCGACCACCCATGGCAGATTGCCATGCAAACTCAGGGTTTTAAGCAAAGCCCATGATAGATGACGGTTCTCCGGTCTTGGTTGCCCATAAAAACCGGTAAATCTCCACCGTTTTGGATCAGAGGGTTCCCCCACTACCACATCAATATGACTGTCAGAGAATGATTGTATATCAACCACCACATCCTCTTCCCAAAGTAGAGCCAATCCACCAGACCTACTAACTCCTTTACTGTTCTTTTTAGGCACAAATTTACATTCCACCACAAAACAATTCTTCCACCCTATCTGTCTTCTCACCCCATCCATCTCCTCCTCCGTACATCGAGTCTCACTTAAGAAGATCATCTTGGGAATGTTGAGGGTAATCAGCCCTTTAAGCCCTTTAACTGTCCAAGGGTTCCCAATCCCTTGGCAGTTCCAACTCAGCAGATTCATTGTTCGTGATGGGTCGAGCCCGGACCCATCACGGTGGAACGTTCAAGAGCACGTCCGGAGCTCGATTTCTTTGTACCTCCAGCTTCCTTTCTCCGAGATCCTCCAACCGCAAACCCTCGTTTAACCTTACTAGAATCGGTTCCGGCTGAGTTCCCAATAGGCCTAGGAGACGACGGGGTCAATGTGGCCTGGGATTGACCCCTCTTAGTCAATTTCTGAGTCTGTGGCCCAACTGTCATGCCCCCCATTATAGTCTTGTCCTTAGGCCTCGTAAGAAGGCTGTCAGGCCCACACTCACTGTCCACATTACTGGGCCCATCAGAGCCTGCAATCCCCAATGACAACGCCGACCTCGCCGCGCCCTTCTTTATTACCCTCTTAACTGCCATATTTGAATGTTTGCCCTCCAAATCCACAATCAACCCCCGAGATTCCTCCGCTCTATCTGCCATATCCCCAGTCATTCCTTTTTCAGAACTCATCTCCATTAACGCCAACGCTAATTCTGGGCTGGAGTTAATGGGGACATCCCGTAAATTACTCATTTCCAGTAAAGCCCTCTCCATCTCCGGTACGCCGTTTCTTCACTGCTACTCCCTCACTCAACTCCTTGTCCAACAACTGGTCTACCTCCATCAAATCCCCGACGGTTGGAGAAGTTGTATCGTTTTCCCAATCAACTCGAGACCGAACCATGCCGGAAACTGGGAATTCTGGTGCTTGCATGGCCCAACCACTGCGTGTTTTCTCAACCAACCCAAACCTACAACCAGACCAACAAGGCTCCGGCTCCACCCCCTGCCCTCCATGTTGCTTCTCCAGCTGTTCCTTCTCCAGTTGTTCCGCCAACCACTTATCCCGGTTTTCAGCGACCAACAATGCATCGTACTGCTTCTCTTTGATCGTCCCGTTCAAATGTAGTGCACATCGATTCGAGTCGTGAGACAGCATACCACAGTAAAAACAAAATGTCGGAAGTTTGATATAGTCGAGCTCGTAACACGCCGGCTTCTCCTGCCGGGGAAGCCTAACAGAAGCGACCCTTCTGAGAGGCTTATTGACATCAATCATCACTCTTACCTTTAACGATGAGCCCAGATAAATACCATGTACATCCTCCTCCATACGAACATACCGACCAACGACATTACCAATGCGGACCCCTGTTTCCTTCTCCATATACAATGGTGCAACTCCCCAAGCACGGATCCAGAACAGCTGCCAGTTCAAAGGTACCCTCAAAAGATCCTCTCTGCCATCCGTCGCTGAAATTGCAAAGAGGGCTCTGTCAAAATGCCATGGACAGCCGGCCAAAACCCTATTTCTGTCATACTCATGGGAGAAGGAGAAAACAATCCGATCACTACCCTCCAACATCACCGCAGTAACACGAGGTCTCTCATCATTCTTCTTCTTCTTCGGTGACCAGAGAGATCTCATAGTACCCATCAAAGCTTCCTTCCTGTAGGGTTTGCTCGTCATCAACCTCCCTACAATCAGAAACTTCCTCGGCTTCCAAACATCAGACTCCACCGGTAGTATAACCTCCTGAGCCTCCTCCTCCGTCAGCGCCAGGCGCCGAATCAGATTACCTAGATCTTCCTCCATTTGACACAACCAATCTGTAAGGACACACAACCACCCTAATGTCCACCCCAAGAAACTCCACATGTGATGAGAGCCAACCCTCACCACCGACAATTGGTCACTGTGACTTTTGCGCTTGCCGGAGCTTGCGACAAAAGAAACCCTAACTCTCACCTAGAGAGAGAGAAGGGACTGTAACTACAGAAGGTTATTACTTACTGTTGCATCTTTCAATTCCTACAGAAACGTTTCCAAAATGATAAGCAAGTATTCAAGTCATTCATACACGTACTAAATATGTATCGAAAGGGGCACAAGGACAAAAAGGAGGCTTACCAGGAGGTAAATTTCATGGTTTAATGGGTTTGCAGTTACAATCCTTTTTACTTTATTGTTTTATCCTCAAAAAGCATTATTTCCTAAGTATTTATTTTTTTTAATCAAATACAACAACTAGTTTATTATGAGTTGAACTCATGACCTCCTACTTATAAAGGAGATTTATTATTTCTTGAGTATGTTCTTAGAAGTTAAATCTTGTGTTTGATAGTAAAATGGATCTCTTTTTAATAGTGATTCTCATTTTTCTTTTCTCATAAAATATATTCCTGCAACCTAGATTATATTTTCTTATTGTCAAACAAATTCAGGTTGCTGCCCTATTTGATGGCCATCCAGATTTGCTGGATGGGTTCGCTACATTTGTACGAGATTTTTCGCCAGCATCGTCAACAAAGAACGTGCAGCAGAGTCAGGCCCAGCCTTGCCCAAGGGCATCCTTGGCAACAGCCCAGGGCCCAAGGGAAGGTAGAGCACAATTTTGAATATAAGATTATATTTATATATAAACAGCAATATTTTTTTTTTTTTTGAACCAAATCAATCATTTCATTCAACTCAAGCCAGAATGGCACGGATACATACCTTCCCTTGCCATCTCTAGACAAGTTAAGGACGTGGTATGCTAGCACCACCCATTAGACAACCAATGCTCACTTATTCAAAGCAAGCCTATAACTATGAAAACTAGAGCATAGTAAATAGGCAAATCCCAACAAAAGAAAAACTATCGTAATTAGACAAAAGCTAAAAACATTAGGGTTGGGCCAAAGGCCTAAACCCTAGCCCAACATAGCAATGGACTAGGGCAGAACCCCAGCCCACCATAGCAGCCCACAACCCCATGGAAAGGGATCAAAACTCGGGGCCGGCAAAGATTGGTTTGGCCCAAGCCCAAACTTCATCTTCCTCAGCCGACCGGCCATGCGTACAACTCCGGCGTAGTTCCAGTGGTCTCCTCCGCCGCACCCCAACGTCGTCCCAACGACCCACGCCTCGACAACCCCAGCCGCCACACCCGGAGTGGCAAAAGCCCCACACCAAGCTACGCCGCCACAGAAACCACTGCACCACGTCGTGCTCCCCGATCCTAGGAAACCTCCACCGCCGCCCAGTCACCTTCGACTCGCCGGATCTGGAAATCCCTTGATGAGGTGCCCCACCCCTGTACACACAACCACCGGCCTGAGGCTCCGTCGTTCGGACTCGCCACCAAGCCATCCAGGTCCAAATCCCAAGCCAAAACCTTCTCCAAGAAGCTCCCAGGCATATTTAGAATCCCCGTCCGGCAGCCGCCCTCACCGGCGACGCGAACCACCGCCGACAAAGAGCGCCACCGGACGAGAACAAGTTTGCAAACCCTAGACGCCGACTAGTCCGGGTTTTGCGGAGCACTGTGAGAGAATTTTTATTAGACTTGGTAATATGTTACGCATTATATAAACAGCAATATAAGCTATGGAACGTGTGAAAAAAGAATATTTTATTTCAAAATTCTAGAGGACACTAATTGGGTGTTTTTTTCTTCTTCTTTTTTAACATTTTGAGTAATTGAGAACTGTAAAAAGTCAAGCATCATTATAGTAGTCTTTCACTCCCTCCAAAACCTAGAAATCAAACAAATTTCTCTTTAAATTTAGGGTTTCAATTAATGGTTATTAAATCCCTCAATTCTTCACTTGCATCATCTGTCATTTTCAATTTTTCTCCTATCTGCTTTTCATCTCCCAATAATCTTTCTCCTCTCTATTATTCTGTTATTCTACAGTGAGCAGACATATTTTTTGACATTTCATGATTGTCACGCCCCGAATTTTGAATAACCAATTCAAATCCGAAACATGAATAATAACAATTACAAATAACGTTCTGAATTTTTTTCTCAAAAACAAACACACCTCACACCAGTCAATATTACATAAACCAAATCCTCAAGTTATTTATTACAGCACACTCTCACCAAATCAAATTGTAAGGCTCAAAAGAGCATAACTTACCTCACAAATACAAATGTTGTAAAACAAATACTAATACTCTAAACCGCACGATCACCGCCCTGATTCTCCTGACCTGTAGGATTATCCGCTACACCGTTTGAATAGTGTACCGGGATTGCAACAACACAAAACCCGGTAAGCTTTTTGAAAGCCCGTATGAGTAAATTTAAGAATTGCACAATTAAGTTAGCAATTTCAACTCAAGTATTTCTTAGCATAAGTAATTGAAGTGCATAACGTCACTTCAAGCATCAATCAATTCACATCTCACAATGATCACTAAGAAACAACAAAACTTTTCTTATCAATTCAAGTTCCACTGAACGACTAAGAAAGAACAACCCCGCACTTTCTTTTACACTAAAATATACCATGGGTGCAATAATACTATGTATCCCCCAAGAAGTATATTGTACTCAAGGGCGCAATAACACAAAGTCATCCCCCCAGCAGTACGTTGCACCCAAGGGTGCAATAACTCGCAGTTATCCCCCAAAAAGTACAATGGCAGACAGACTAGAGCTCTAACTGAATCGTAGCCTGTCACCTCGGCCGAGGTTCAAACCTACGATAATAACTGCCTCAATCATCAATGTGATAAGAGTACTAGACTCCATCATTTAATCAATCCACACGACTCAATTATCACACTTTACTCAATTACTCTTCATCAAAAACAACTCAACAATATACTATAATTTATATTTTTGAAAGAGTAATGCTTGAAACGGTAAATCAATTAAATCAATTCCACACCTCCCAAATGCCACACCATCCAATATATTTTCCACGTAAATATATATATATATATATATATATATATATATATATATATATATATATATATATATATATACGTAGTCACCCTCACAGGAATGACCACTAATACCAACTATAGTTCACAGCAACAAAAATCAAGAAATTCATTTTATAGTTTAAATACATTTTACTTACCTATGGACCGTACTTGAACAAGTCCATATAATTTAAAACAAAAATTTATTTTCTTAAAAACAATTTCCACAAATTCACAATTGAATATAAATCACTGAATTTCGGTTCGTAAATGAACCATGTGCGATTTACTCACCTCTAATCCAGCTGCGTCTTCTTAACAGCTCAAACAACGATTTTACGAATCTTTCGCCAAATCAATCCGTCGATCACCTAATCCAATATGATTTTAACTTAGCCAACAACTCATAAACATACTTAAACGACGATCCAACGGTCGGATCGAAATTAAACGATGATCCAACGGTCGGATCTTCACAGATCGCCCTTAGGATCATCCTCCTAAATTATCACGAAGATCCAACGGTTGGATCTTCTTGAATCGCCCTTACAAACATCTCCACAAACTTATACGAAAATCCGACGGTCGGATTCTCACGAATCGCCTTCCGAATCATCTTTTTACAATTTATACGAAGATCCAACGGTCGGATCTTCGCCCATGACCACACAAAGTCACTGGAACAGTCATACAATCAATATATCTAAACTACAAGCCCATCAGACGGTCCGATCTTCACAGATCATGAATCGAACGATCGAAATTGATCGAAACGTAAAAATTCATAACTTAATCATACGATATCCAAAAATTGCGTATAATATATCGACAAGATCGTATTGAAATGTAGAATCTAAAAATGTACAGAAACCATATTTTTGACTCCCGGAGGTGGCCGGAAAGTGCCGCCGGAGTTAGTGGCAGAGCCGCCGCCGACCACCGCCAATGGTGTCGGGGACCGGCTGCACTTCTTTATCTTAACATGCTGATCGATTCTCATAACTAGCTCAAGATCAGAAAATAACTGGAAGAGGTCGAAAAATTACCAGAATAGTCACGGTGGCCGGAAAATTCCCAGAATCCGGCGAGCTTGAGTTCGACGTAAAAACTTCCACTACTCGCTTCGATCCCTTCTGTATATTTGTTCAGCAACTCAAGGCGATCTCCCCAGTTCAATAATCACTCAAAACGAAGCTCTACAGCTCGAGATATCCGGATCGAAAGTTCCGTTCGATCTAGATCGGGGTTGACTTGCAGCCGCTGCCACAGGCCGCGCCTCCGTGTAAGGCTGCTTCTGGGAGCTTCAGTAAGTTGAGGCGAGCACGAGGATGAAGTTTGGCAAGGATCGGTGGCCGGAAACACGAGTTATCAAGCTTGGAACTAAAACGCTCTCAAACCGGGCGGAGCTTCCCGCCGCCGCTGGCGGCCGTGTCGTGGCGCAAGGCTGCCTCTGGCAGCTGCGTAAGGCCGAGACGAAGCTAATGGAGGTGGTCCGACTCCGTTTGGTGGCCGGTGGAGGGAGAGAGAGACCGGAGAGCCTTTGCTCTGTTTTCGGTTTTGGTCGCGCAAGGGAGAGAGAGAGAAGTTTGTCTGCTAACTTGTTTGAATGGTTCTTCCACTTATGCAAAATCATGTAAGATAAAAAACACAGGTCTTTCCAATTATGTGGTTGATCCACTACCCCTTAAAATACGTAATACTTGATCAAAGGTGTCTGCCACTTATTTTGCTTTGATTAAAAAAAAAAACTAGGTTATTACAATGATGCAGGTTGAGGTATAGATCAAAATAGATATTTAGTGTTTTTTAATTTTAAAATTTTGGATATTAGAAGTTCTGTTGTTTTTTTTTGTGATTTTATTGATTATTCTAAAAACTTGTTATTAATTCGTAATTTTTTGAAGTCGAATTAATCTCATAATCGTTACAAAAAAATCTCAAGACCGATCCTGGGCACCAAAAACAATTTCGCCCTAGGCATGAAGAACCTCAGGACCGGCCCTGAGCAGAGTTTTACTTCATCCAAACAACTTAGGGATTTACTTAGTAGAATGATAATTAGTAGATTGTGATAGTTTTATTTACTCTGGGTTGTGAAGTTGAACTTTAGGGATGACATCTGAAAAAAACTTTCAAATAAACTAGTGAACACGAACACCAGAAGATTGGATTTGTGGTGTTAAGTAGTGCGGTTCTAGTAAAAGTTATTGCCATCAAGAATTGTATGTTTAGTTGTTTGTTGTTTTTTGTTCCCCTACCCTTCTTTAGAGCAAGTTACAAGTGTAAAAATATGTTGCATCCGTATAAAGAAAATATGCGTCTTAGTTGATGTTAGTAGAATATAACTTGTTTCTTTATAATTTTGACCTTGCGCTCTGCTAAATTTGGGAGTAACTTTCGTTGGCAGTGTCTTTATTGAATGTGTTGATCGATGCGGACCTTTTTGGAGTACTCTTTCTCTTCATCACTGATCCCAGTGATTAGTTATGGTGGCGGGCCGGCATTGCCTATACGGTGGTGGTGGGACTTGTGTTTGGTTATTGCATCGCAAATTAGGCTGTGATTCTCTAGGTTTTCATGAAAGAAACCACCTATCACACTTCACTTTGTTAGGGTGTATGTGGTTTCTTTCAACAACCCAACTCTACAAACATGGAAAGTTTTTTTAGGATTTAAAAAAATATATATTAAGTATTTTCGTGACCATGCTGCTTGTTAAATATCATATTCAGTAGAACTTTAACGAATAGCTTCATACTGACAACAATTCTGCTTGCCATTATTGCATTTGAGGTTGTGAAAGTGGTCGTGAAAGTGGTCGTAAAAGTGTGTAATGAGAGTTGATTGCGGATTGAGGTGTGAAGGTATTTGGACATTCCACCTTTTTTTTATTTGTAAATATGCATTTACAGTATTTACTCCAAACCACTAAAAATCAAATAACACCATACATGGAGTCATGTTCACCTATTCAATTAATTGCTTACTCAGTTGTGCTCAAACTGTAATTAGATTTAAATACGACGATAAAGATTAATAAGACGTACAAATACAGTATTTACTCCAAACTACTAAAAATCAAATAACACCATGCTTGAAGTCATGTTTACTTATTCAATTAATTGCTTACTCATTTGTGCTCAACTGTAATTAGATTTAAATATGACGATAAAGACTAATAAGGCGTACAATTGAAATTAATTTGATTGCCTCGTTATTATCCACTGTTAAAGAGTTAAATTAATTCAAGGAGGGGGAGGTAGTATTACATTATTTAGCATACCATCACTGAAAAATACTGTAATGGTAGCAGATCTTACCAAAAATCATACAATGTTTCAATAGGTAGTCATGCATTCCAACATAATTAATTGAAATTTTTGTATTATTTTAGCAGTTTTCAACTGAAGGTCAATTAATTATTTGATAAGTGTGGACTGAAAATAATGCTAGTCGTTATTGGTTTTCAATTGAAATGTTATTTTCTCGCAGGCTGAATGACATTTCTAAAAATGGCTATTGACATGTCATGAGGTGACTTGTCTGACATTGCCAAATATATGGTGTAGAGACTAGGGGTGGGCGCGGTTCGGGGCGGTTCGGTGTTAGGCCAAAACCGCAACCGAACCGCTTCATTCGGTTGTGCTATATTTAAAACTGCAACCGCATTTTTAAAACCTACACCGCTTACTTCGGTTACACCGTTTTGCGGTGCGGTGCGGATCGGTTTCGGTTGTGTTCGATTAGGCAATAACATTAACAAACACTCAAACCTGCAGATCAACTATCAAACATTTAAAGTTTCAAACATCAACAATTTGCTCCACCTGTTCAACATTTCAAACCAAAAAGCAATTTCCAAATCTAAATCAAAGTTCCAACAGTCTAACAATCTGTTTCCAAACCAAATAGCAAACATGCAGCACAAACATAAATAAAAGTTCCAACTTCCAAGTTCCAGCAGTAAGTTTAAAGTTATTACAAACCATAGTTGAAAAACTTAAAGGCAATAACATCAAGTTCCAAAGTCGACAAACAGAAGTTAGAGTTATTAGTTATTACAAACCAAAGTTAAAGCAGTTCATACTTGAATGAAACTGCGAGGGAACAAAAAAAAACAGAAAGTTGGGTGATAGAGAACTAGCTCCAGCAGCACAACAATTTATTTCAAAAGGTCATTCCATTAGTCCGATTTCCAGCAGCTGCAACCTACTTCATCCCTCAGAGTCAGACACTTGTGTGACAACAAAGTCTAATGAAAACCAAAAACAAGAATCACAAACTAACAGATATAAATATATTCAAATATCCAATAAACTGAGAATCGAGTTTCTTCATCAAAAGATTAAAAGATTAAACAAAGACAAACATCCAATAAACTGAGAATCGAGTTTCTTCATCAAAAGATTAAACAATCTCCAAGAACCAGTCATAGAGTTTTAAGATCAAATCGAAACAAACTGAACCCATTAACCCATTAACTCAAAATCGAAACAAGCTAAACCCATTAACTCAAAATCAATTCGAAATCGAAATCGAAACAAGCTGAACCCATTAACCCAAGTAAGATCCATCCGAAACTGATGCTCCCATTAACTCAAAATCGAAACCATTAACTAAACATCAAATCGAAATCGAAATCGAACTAACTCTCCATACCGATTCCATCCTCAGATCGGATGAGATATGAGAAGACCCTTGTCGTCAGTGTCAGTCGGCGTCGGCGTCGTCAGTCTTCGAGAGAGATTCAGTCGGTGTTGACTCGTTGAGTCCAGAGAGATGAGGTCGGGAGGACTGGAGGAGGCAAAGTGAAAGTCGAAATGAGAGGCTGATGCTAGGGTTTCGGCTTTTCTCTCCTTGACAGTAATCCAGTGCATCAGGGAGTAGGTATACTTGGATTTCGACCAATTACAATTCGACAGCACATTTAAAAATATATACATAATAGTAAAATAAATAAAATAATATTAATTTAAATAAATATTATATATGCGGGCCGGTTCGGTTTTTACCGGTCGGTTATGAAACTAAACCTGGTTCCGAACCGTTAAATACCGGTCCGGTTTTTTTTTTTTTTTGCAGTATTGTTTCATCCGGTTCGGTCCCCGAACTAGAATTCCGGTACGGTTCGGTCGGTTTTTGACGTCCGGTTCGGTTTCTGCCCGCCCCTAGTAGAGACGGAGGCGGATGGTATCAAGATGGAAGAAAAAAAAACATATATAAATAGAAAAATAAAATTTTAAAGTTCTCACATGGAGTTGTAAATAGTAAATACCAATTCTTGGTTTTAAAGTAACAATATAAAAAAATTCAAAAAAAATATATATATATATATATATATATTATCTAGATCACACAATATTCTAAAAGAATATATTGAGATTTAAATACCAATAAGCATCGGCGAGATTCAAATCCTGGTGGTGGAGATTTCACACCTAGAGACTCTTACCAATTCAACCACTTATGGTAGTTAAATAAAAGTAAAAATATAAAACTACTTGAAAGGAAAAGCATGGGTAAAATAGAAATAAAGATAATTTGGCAAAAATGGTATTTATAATTAAGGAAGTCTGCATTTAATATTGTTGGTTGGAATACAGAAGCATAAACATATCTACTGTTCGGAGTAAAAGTCTGTTTTTTTGAGGGAGTAAAAGTTAAAAAGTTGAAAAATAACACAAACATGGCGATACGACCGAAGAAAAAAAAATAAAAAGCATGTAATATATATGTATAATAGACCCCCCCAAGACCCAAAACCAAAATTAATGTTGTTGGGTTTTGTTTGGCAGGGATGGCGGGAATACCAGACGATGTTCCCGTAGATTCTGAAATGAAAGCGCCTTCTGGTTCTTCTTCTGCTGACTCGTGAGTCTATTTTCCTCTACATGTTTTTTTTATTTTTATTTTTCCTGCTGAATTGTATTGTTGCTTTAATTTTGTATGGTTTCTTGGAATTTTTTTTATGCCATTGTGTTCTTTAAGATTTTGGCTTTGTTCCCATGTTTGTGACCTCAAATTTTGTTGATTTTTTCATTCAGTAATTTCACCTGTAATTGATTTGTTTGGTAATGCTTTGTAGAGAGTTCTGAACTTTGTTTCTGTTTTGTTGGTTTCTGAGTTGAAAATGAGGAGTAATTTGGTTTTTGAAGGGTTGAAGTGGAGTGATTGGTTGGTTTGGTGTCTTGGTTCTTGGAGATTTGGTGCGAGAGAGATGAAATCACCTAAAGAAGTTTACTTTTCTTTTAGGGCTTTGCTTAATTTGGTAAAGAGGATGTTGAGGAAGTAGTGTGGGAGAGAAATTTTTGATCTTTCATCTTCAGTTTCTGAAAAGTTGTAATCTTTTCCTTTTTCGGACACTAGGTTCGGCTAAAATTTATGAAGAACATATGGGTGGTAAAAATTAAAGAAGTTGTGTGTTGTAGTTTTTGAGGTTCCAGAATTTTAGGGTGCTTGTCTTTTGATTATATGTTGAACTCTTTGTTGTCATTTTGTTTAGGGCGTAGCTTAATTTGGTAGACAGAATGCCGAGGAAATAGTATTGGGAGAAACTTTTGATCTTTCATCTTCAGTTTCTGAAAATGTGTTATCTTTTTCCTTTTTAGATGACTAGGTTTAGCAAGAAATTTATGAAGAGTACATCAGTAGCAGATAGAAGTTGTATGTATAGAGTGAACACATTGTTGTTTTTGAGGTTCCGCGAATTTTGGGGTATTTCGTTAATTATATATATTGAATTTTGTCATTTTGTTTTGGCTGTGGAGAAATGGGCCACCCCGAATATCTGGAGGAGTAACTGGAAGACGAGTCGCATCAAAATTGACTGGTGAAGATGCTGTAGCGTATCTCAAAGCAGTGAAGGAAGTGTTTTCCGACCGAATAGACATATATGAAAGGTTTCTTGAGGTCATGAGAGATTTCAAAACTCATAGGTATCCTGTACCTTTAGTTTCTTTTTGTTCCCTTGTAATGCACATTGTTTTGTTGGTTTAGCTGCTGATGGATTTCTTCCATTATTCATGTCTCTCAGAATTTTCACAGTAGATGTCATTGCCAAAGTAAAGGAACTATTTGAAGGGCATAACAACTTAATTATGGATTTCAATACTTTCTTGCCAGAGGGTATTGAGATAAGCCTCGATGAAGTTGTGCCTCCAAAGAAGCCAGCTGAGTTTCGAGAAGCTATCGACTTTGTAAACAAGATAAAGGTGAATACTTATTCTTTTGAAGGAAGTGATTTTTGCCCTCCATATTTGTACATTTACACTGCTTTTGCTATTTCATTACTTATATCTTTTGGTTTCAAATTGCAAAACTACTCTTGCCTATCGACTTCTTTATATTAACCTATCAACATGGGAGCAGAAATGTTAGGTAGGGCTGCAATTTTCAATCCAGTTTTAGCTTGTAAAGAATCTTCGTCTTTTGAAAGAGGAACATAGAAGGAGTGACATAAGATATGCAAGAGGGAGATGGATGGGTTTACTGTTTGGGTGAAAGAGGAGATGAAATTATTAAATGCTTCAGATATTCAATAGGCAAGAGCAGTTAAAGACATAAAATTTGCGGGAGATGTTGCCTCCCTCAAATAGTCAAATGTCATTTTGCACCCGATTTTTTTATGTTGTTATATTTTTTTGAATTGAATTTTACTATTTTAGTTGTCAACACAGTCCTCACTTATTTTTTTCCTTATAATTTATCCCCCTCCTTAGTTATGCCATATGCGTTTCTTTTACCGTTCTGCTTCACATCTAACTCTTGCAACTCTTGATATTGTCTTCCATGAACTCCGTCTTTAGTTAGTACCAAAAACAAAGCCAACTAACTCCTCATATTCACAACTAGAGAACCAAAAGCCAACACAACTACGGTCCCGCCATATTCTCCATCTCCTGTCCAACACAGGTTTAATATATAACCAGATCCTTCATAACTAAAGAGATGTTCCTCAGTGGAGAAGCAGTGGGAATAGCGTTCCCACTGGATCCAGTCATCCAGGACCCCACTCTGAGATGATGGAGAGCTCTCCTGTATCTCTCATCACCCATTTCCCCCTCTGTAAAACAATTGTTGATTCATTCTCTCGTCCATGAACAATGTTGTTCTCTTCTTCATCTGTCATAGCTTGTTGCTTTTTAGATTTGGGCAGTTCGTCATGCTGTTGGTTTGGTTGTAATTGTACAGTTTGAAAAAAGAAAATGAGCATTATGCCACTGGATTCAGGGTGACTTGATCTAAAGGATATACATTTAATCAGTTTTATGGTTGATATTAAGGATAATTTTTATCTTTCCACAAGTAGGACTGAGCATTTTGGTAAAAGAAAAGGAGGGGCAGTATTGGTTATTGACATTATAGAATTAGTTTAAAATAATTGGAGTGTGTTTAACTTTGTGAGTGCTAATAACAGCTCTCTAGGAAATGTACATGTGTGGAGTGTGAATATTACTTACCCTTTATAAAATTAAGCATGAAGGTTTATTAATTGCATTTTGATTGATTGATTCTTGTCATACAGGAACGTTTCCGAGATGACGACAACCGTGTTTATAAGGCATTCCTAGATATACTGAACAAGTACCGAAACGAGGACAAGCCTATAACTGAGGTTTACCTTGAGGTAATTATATTTTATTTTTCGCTTGTTGAGTTTGGTGGTGTGATATAAATGGGTCTCATTTAGTACTTGTTTTGTTATTATTTTCTAGAAAATATGTTTCCAAATGTTCTGAGTAGTTTATATCAATCTTCAGGTTGCTGCTTTATTTAGTGACCAGCCAGATTTGCTTGATGAGTTCACTAAATTTCTACCAGATGCAAATCATGTCTAATATGGAGAGAAGGTTAGTTAATACATTATTCTTTTTGATGTTCCTGTTCCTGTTTTGTTTTTGTGTTTTTATTGGTCTGCTGGCTTCTTTCTACAGCAATGTGTATGCGGGATAGGAGTACAGCAGGGGTCGTGATCCTAGTCTTGATCATCCTAAACCGCATGATGGAAAAGCAGAAGGAGAAATTGGACCAATGGTGATAGAGAAAGCCTTGTGAATGTAGAATAGGGATAGGAGAAAGAGTGTGGAGAATTACAGTAGAAACTACAGCTTTGCTTGGTGGATTATCATTTCTTACCTCACCCCTCTTCATGTGTGCATATCTTTATATTTATCAGAGTATACATAGCGTTTGCTAATGAAAAACACAATCAAGGTTTGGTTTTCGATCAGAATCTTTGGCTTTTAAGCCACCATTTCATCTCTCACTTCTTTCTCTGGTGCAACCCTTCCCCTCTGTTCTGAGTTTTTAGTTTACTCTTCCTCTGTTCCTCATGTTCAAGCTGACTGCTGAAGGCCCAATGGTTTAAGGAAGGGGATTAATAATCTTTACAGTTTGACTGTGTCTGCACTTGGGCCATAAAAGCTTGTATATCTGTAATCTGTGTAACTAACATTGGTGGGTTCTTATTTGATGTATACGTGTACAACATGTATGCTGCAAACTCCCAAAGCATGCCATAAATTGCTACACTGTTTTATAGGGCAGCTTGGCTTAAGTTTAATATGGCAACAAGATAATGTTATCCACTTTATTTTCTAGGAGGATAAGGCCTATCGTAACCTTATAGTCCATACTAGATACTTAGATAGTAACTACATTATATTGGAGAATTCAATCTTGAGACCAAAAGGAAGAAAAAGAAAAAAAGAAAAGAAGGAATGAATCTAAGAAATCCAAGAAAAATGAAGAAATAAAAAGAAGGGATGCATTACATACTTGTATATCGACCCATATAGAACTGTAGACTTGTAGGACTAGTTTCATACAATTCGAGATCAGTTTACCACTAATTTCCAAAGGTTTGACTCTTAATAAGTGATTCTATGAATTAATAAAGTATAATACTTGATAATTGAGATACGCATAATCTTAACTTTAGTTCTAATTCACGAGAATTATAATTACCGAGCAGTTATTAATCACATCCTATCCATCACGTTACTTATCTATCTTTCTTACGTAATCTCGTCTTTCCCAATAAACAAAATCTTAGTTTACAAATCTTCTTTTAATGCACACCTTATACCTCTTTGTTGACCACAATATTTTGTATTATGGAAACTATTTCACGGATGCAGTGGTAGACTAGTTTCATGCAATTGTATATTAGTCCACCAATCATTAGAAATGATTTGACTTCCTAATAACTAATGTTCTCATATGGTAAAATTTCGTCATTAATTTTTTTCATATAAAGTCCATATACGCATAATCCGAACTTTAATTTATCTTAAACTCACCAAGATTCTAACCAACGAGCAATTATCAGTCGCACCTAATCCAACGATTTTACTTCATAATAACTACTTTTATTTTTTATATGACAAAGTTTTATAAAAAAATAAAAACTCTATAAATAAAGTCCGGATACTCATAATCTAAAATTTAATTCATTTAGATTCATTATAACTACAACGAACGAGCAAACAATTATCAGTCGTATTTGATTCACAGTTTCTCCCTAATATACCAGATACGCCGAATCGTCTTTCCAAACAAACAAAACCCAAGTTTCCAAATCTTCTTTGCAACACAATATATATATACCACGATCCATGACTTGTGAGTAGTCTCATCTCATTTTTCTTCCCAAGGTTTTAGTTCCATATACCTTGAGTAAGTTGGCTACACTGTCACAAAACCACTTCCAGAAACAAAGCATCATCACCAACCAAGCCCAGTCTCCTCCTCGTGCCTTTTCAGGTCAGAATCCTCTTACAAAAACCACTAAAATAATAAGGGAATCCCATGTCGCAGACTCAGAGGAAAAAACCACCGGGCTAAAAACAAACCCAGCCCGGCCCAAAGAAACACAGAGACACGAACAGAAGCGAAGCCATTTTCGAATTATAAACTGCGCAAGTTCCACGTACTTAAAAAGCTTTTTTTTTTTTTTTTGATTAACCACATTTCTAAATTTCTAATCGATATATATATATATAAAAAAAAAACGAGAAACTTGGTCTCTGCTCCTCTCGGCCTCCAAAAAAAAAAATTCACTTTTTTAACGTAAGAGAAAGAAAGGAAAGGAGAAAGAAGAAGACGATATCTCAAATCCTCTTCTCTTCTCTCTCTGTGTGTTTTTGATTTTCTGTTTCTTCTTGTTCTTCTCTATGTGAGTGATTGGAGTTAATTTTGTTACCGGCGAGAGATCTGTGAGCAGTAAAAAGAGAAAAAGTAACTATTTTGAACATTTTCATTTTGCAGAAAAATATATGGCTTGGTAGTTTGTTTTGGTTTAATCGTTGTGATTTGAGATTGTGTGTTTGGTGGTTTGGTAGGGATGAAGAGAATACGAGACGATGTGTACGGTGGTGGTGGTAGTGGTGGTGTTGGTGTTGGTGTTGGTGGTTCTTCTCAATTGAAACGGCCGGTTGTTGCTTCTTCGCGCGGTGACTCGTGAGTCTCAATCTCTCCCTCTCTCTTTGTGCTCTCTTGATTTTTGAAGTCTTGAATTGCTTGTATTTTTTTTTTTCATGTTGCGAAGATTTTAGGTTGATCATTATGCAATCGTAATTAGCTAAGGTGATTAGGTGTGGTGGATTTGATTTGAGTGTGCATGCGTGATCGTGTGAGTTTGTTCGATTTCAGTTTAATTGAGTAGTTTTTCGGTTTGGACGCTCGAATTGGAGTGATTCATGAAAGTTTAATAGGTGTTTTGAGTCGAGCAGATTTGGATTTCGAGAGATGAAATTGGATACGGGATTGGTATAAAGTTTAGGGCTTAGCTTAGTTTGGTCACAGAGAGAATGCCAATATTTCTCTACTGAAGAAAAAAGTTTCTTCTCAGAGTTCATTATGTTTGTGTTGTTGTTGGTGATTAGCCGCAAGCAAATAATTACCAAGAGCATGTAGGTAGCATAAATACTATAGGAGGAAGTTGTATGTACAGATATAACTGCATTGACATTTTTGATGTGCCATGTATTTCGGCGAATAAGTTGTTACATGCTGATTTATTATCAATTTGTGGCAGAAATGGGCCACCCCAACTCCAAGTACAAGGAGGAGGAGGAGGAGGTGCGGTAGGTGGAGTAATAGCTAGTGTTGGAGTAGCTACTGTTGGAGTAGGTGCCTCTCAGAAATTGACGACGAATGATGCTCTTACATACCTCAAAGAAGTGAAGGACATGTTTCAAGACCAAAGAGAAAAGTATGATATGTTTCTTGAGGTCATGAAGGATTTCAAGGCTCAAAGGTAGCACTTACCCGTAATCTTTTCCCTTGTAATAGATAGCTTGGTGATTTAGCTGCTGATGGATTTCTGCTAATATTACTGTCTCTTTCAGAACTGACACGACAGGTGTCATTGCAAGAGTAAAGGAACTGTTTAAAGGGCATACCAAGTTAATTTTGGGGTTTAATACCTTCTTGCCAAAGGGTTATGAGATCACGCTTGAGGAAGTGGAACCAAAAAAGACTGTTGAGTTCGAAGAAGCTATCAGTTTTGTAAACAAGATCAAGGTGAATATATAGTACGGTGTTTCTTTCTTTCCCCAATTCACCCACTAATGTTTATTACTGACTGTTTGATTGAGGGATATCTGTCCTGCAGAAACGTTTCCAAAATGATGAGCAAGTATACAAGTCATTCTTAGACATACTGAATATGTATCGAAAGGAGCACAAGGACATAAATGAGGTTTACCAGGAGGTAAATTTGATGGTTTAATGGCTTTGAGTCACTGTTCTCTTCTTTTTTGGCCCTCAGAAAATATTCCTCCCCATGTTCTTAGTAGTTTTTATGTCAACTTTCAGGTTGCTTCTCTATTTGATGACCAACCAGATTTGCTGGATGAGTTCACCAGATTTTTACCAGATACGTCAGCAACAACTTCAACTCATCAGGGGCAATATGGCCGCAATGCATATCCCCGTTTGAATGAGCGGAGCTCTGCTACACCAACTTTGCGGCCAATGCCTATTGACAAGGTAATTACATTAGACTCGACTTATTTTCCGTTTCTGTTTTATAGTCATTTTTAATTGTGTGCTGGCTTCTTTTTACAGCAACGTAGGCGGGATAAGATTACTGCTCATGGTGATCATGATATTAGTGTTGATCGTCCTGAGCTAGATGATGACAAAGGAATGATGAAAGTAGTGAAGGAGCAGAGAAAGCGTTTTCCTGAGAAGGAGAATAGGGATAGGAGAATTCGTGACCATGAAGATAGAGAAGTAGAGACTGATAACAACAGGGACTACAACTTGCAGCGTTTTCCAGAGAAAAGGAAATCTTCCAGGAAGGTTGAAGGTTTTGGAGCGAATGCTAACTTTGCTCCTTATGATGACAAAGATACCTTGAAGAGTGAGTCAGTCATGCTATACAAATGTTTGCAGTCAGTAAATGGCAATCATTTTCTAAAATTTGTTTCATTTTTTGTTTGTTAGTCTTGTTGACATATCATAGGTTGCAAAGTGCAAATTGTTTGTGTTTTTTGGGTGCTGGGAAAAAGATACCTAAGATGTGAAACTGATACTTGGTCTGAAAGTTCGTTAATAGGCTTGCTTGTATAAATATTTGTTCATAAACCATAACAAGCTCTTATTTTCCTGTTTTGTGTTAGTAATTGCGGAAAATTTTCAAATAGCAAGTTGTTGTACCTTTTGCTTACTTTTATTAATTTTCAGTACACCATCAGGTGGCGGTTTTTCAAAGTTCTAACAATTTTAGCATCTTTTCATGAAGCAACTGTGCTTATGGTGATCTCTTATTTTATCTCAGGTAAGTACAGCCAGGCATTCGGTTTCTGTGATAAAGTTAAGGAGCGCTTGTGCAGCCAAGATGACTACCAGGCATTTTTGAAGTGCCTTCACATTTATAGCAATGGCATTATTAAAAGGAATGATTTACAAAATTTGGTAAGTGCTACAATGCTGCGCTCAATAACTCAACGCTTCTAAAGTCACGCATCATCTGCTTACATTTTGAGTGCACACAATCCCTGATCTTTTTTTGATACAGCGTTGTCTTTTAGCCAAAGAAAATAGTATTCATGATGATATTGCTTCAAGTTTAACCCTGTCCATCTCAGGTGACTGATTTATTGGGGAAGTATCCAGATCTTATGGAGGACTTTAATGATTTCTTGGAGCGCTGTGAGAATATTGGTAACTGTCAAAACACCATTACTTTTAAGTTGTTTTCTTGTGGTTCTTTATGGTTTAGGTTGTATCTGATTGGATATATATATTTGCAGATGGGTTCCTTGCTGGTGTAATGAGAAGTAAGTATTGTAATTCTTCTTTTACTGTAGTATTACTTATATCTATTTATCTGTTTTTGTTAGAATAATTCATCTTCTAAATGGCATATATGAGTTGCCATGTGATTTATCAGGAAATTCTGTTTCCTCTGTAATTTGAGAACCCTCATGGCTAAATTGTTCATTGCAGAATCTCTGAGTAGTGATGGTCATTTATCGCGATCAGTGAAGGTAGAGGACAAAGACAAGGAGCCAAAGCGTGAAATGGAGGGAGTTAAAGAAAAGGAAAGATACAGGGAGAAGTATTGGGCGAAATCTATTCAAGAGCTTGACCTCTCTAACTGTGAACGTTGTACTCCAAGCTATCGCCTTCTTCCAGAAGATGTATGACTTAGTTGTATTTTCATATATGACTATATATCATATCTTTGGTGAGCAACTCATTGGTGCTTGTCACTTTGCAGTATCCAATACCCTCAGCAAGCCAGAGATCAGAACTTGCTGCTCAGGTCTTGAATGACCATTGGGTATCTGTGACTTCAGGAAGTGAAGATTACTCTTTTAAACACATGCGCAGAAATCAATATGAAGAAAGTCTTTTCCGTTGTGAAGATGATAGGTAATTTTGGTATATGTCTATTTTTGTTAAAATTTTTGGATTTCACAATATATGGTGATAAAGTACAAAGTGAATATGTAACTTTTCATGCTCAACATTTTGGTATATATTTCCATGATGACGAGCTTGCATACAATTTCTATTACACATTGACGTAGATTTGTTTCGATCTTGTAATATATGTTTTTTATAGCTCATTTAATGTATCATTAACTTTATAATGGTGATACGTTCTCTCTTGTATGGAAACTTATCTTGCTTTTGATGTTTGGAAATTTTAGGTTTGAGCTAGATATGTTGTTGGAGTCAGTAAGCTCAACTTCTAAGCGAGCAGAGGAACTGTTGAACAGCATGAATGAAAATAAACTCAGTATGGAAACTCAAATTCATATCGAAGACCACTTTACTGGTTTGTATCTATAAGCTGTTTTACAATTCCTTAAATATTGAGCATTTAATTCTGGTATTCATCTGTGCTGGTTTTTATTTTATTTTATTCTATTCTTTTTGTTGTAGCTCTAAACTTAAGGTGCATTGAACGTTTATATGGTGACCATGGTCTTGATGTGATGGACATACTGCGGAAAAGTCCAACGCTCGCTCTGCCAGTCATATTAACTCGCCTGAAACAGAAACAAGAGGAATGGACAAGGTGTAGAGCGGATTTCAACAAGGTTTGGGCTGATATATATGCCAAAAACCATTACAAATCACTTGATCACCGAAGCTTTTATTTCAAGCAACAAGATTCAAAGAACTTGAGCAGCAAATGTAAGTTCTTTAATTTTGAAGGTTATGGTCAGCTGCATATTTAATCTTTTTATCTTTCTTGAGCTCTTATCCTTTTGTGATTTGTTTATAATTTCTTCTTCATTTAAATTCTACTCTCCTTTATAAATAGATTTGGTGGCTGAGATCAAGGAATTGAAAGAGAAAAAACAGATAGAGGACGATATTCTTCTGGCTGTTGCTGCTGGAAACAGGCAATCTATAGTTCCACATCTGGAGTATGAATACCTTGATATCAGCATTCATGAGGACTTGTATAAACTTGTCGAATATTCATGTGACGAGCTTAGCTCAACAAAAGAACAGTTAAATAAGGCTATGAGACTTTATACTACCTTTTTGGAGCCAATGTTGGGCATTCCTTCTCGGCCTCATGGTTCAGAGGATGATGAAGATGTGGACAAAGCTAGGAAGGGCGCTATGAATTGTACTGCATCAAGCAATGGAGAAAGTGATGGAAGTCCCGGTGGTGAGACTACCATGGTAAATTTTAAGCAGCCTAAATCTGGGGGTAATGAAGATGAAAATGCTTTAGCAGATGTGGAAAGTTCTAGGAATAGTTTGGCTAATGGGGATACCTTAGCCAAAGAAGATGGCAGTTGCGACGCAGATAATGCCTGCAGGGATATTTCAATCTGTAATAACATTCGGGTAGAGAAAGAAGTCAAAGAACAGAAGAATATGAGTATCCCTGATAAAATGCATGGGTCAAGTAAACCGGTTGCCTCCATTGATCGAGTAGGCAATTCCAATGCATCATTTGCAGTTGGAGGAGAAAATAACCATGGAAGAATCAGCTTGGAAGTGACATCAGGTCTGTATTTCGTTACTTTTATCCCTGTTCCTTAAGTCTTGTTATGTGTTTGTTCTTGAGCCACCTATGCTTTGATATATTTTTGCTTCTGGAGTTGCAATAATACTGAAATTCTTGGTTTGTTTTTAATTTAAGGGTCTGTTGCAACTACCTCAAGACCCTACGACTCCATTAGTGAAAATGAGCAATCAAAGAAAACTAATGCTGATCCTGCTGTTCCTTCATCAGAGGTATGATTCTGGAGTATTGGCATCTTTGAGGTTCTCAGTTTAGTTGATGATATCAACTGGTTTTGTATTAGGTACTGATATTCAATTTGGTGCTTCAGGGTGGTGATATTGTAAAACCTGCTTCATTTGTTAATGGGGTGTTTACAGAAAGCACTAAAGTCAACAGTCGTCATGAAGAGTCTGTTGGGCCCTCCAAAATTGAGAAGGAGGAAGGTGAATTATCACCGGTCGGTGATTATGGGGAGGATAACTTCGTTGTCTCTGGAGACGCTGGGGTGCAGGCTTTGCCTAAGGAAAACCATGGTGTTGAAAGACAATATCAATCTGGAAACGGGGAAGAAATTTTCTCTCAGGATGCTGGGGAAAATGATGCAGATGCTGATGATGAAAACAGTGAAAATGTTTCTGAGGCTGGTGAAGATGCCTCTGGCAGTGAGACAGCTGGTGATGAGTGTTCCCGAGAAGAGCATGGAGAGGAGGAGGATGCTGAACATGATGACGTTGATGGTAAGGCTGAGAGTGAAGGTGAGGCTGAAGGGATGGCTGATGGGCACCTTGTTGGAGATGGCTGTTCTTTGCAATTGCCAGAACGTTTTCTTATGTCTGTGAAGCCTCTTGCAAAGCATGTATCGGCACCTTTAGTTGACGAAAAGAAAGACTCTCGTGTTTTTTATGGAAATGATAACTTCTATGTGCTCTATAGGCTTCATCAAGTAAGTATACACTTTTCTTTTCTTTTTTTAATTGTTTGCATTGAGTTCATTTCTGTATATAAGTGCTAGAGATATACTTATAGCCGGTTTTCTTTGAATATGCCAGATTTTATACGAAAGGATTTTATCTGCAAAATCAAATTCAGTAGGAGCAGAAACTAAGTGGAGAACTTCCAAGGATGGCAACCCTCCAGATCTTTATGGCAGGTATTTTCACACCAACTATGATCTTGTATATAGATTGTAATTGTGGCAACTGCCCAAAACATTTTTATCTTGGGTGATTTATTCTCTTATTTACTGTGCAGGTTTATGGGTGCACTGTACAATTTGCTTGATGGGTCTGCTGATAATGCAAAATTTGAGGATGAGTGCCGAGCTATTATTGGAAATCAGTCGTACATCTTATTCACGTTGGACAAGTTAATATATAAATTTGTTAAACAGGTATGCTTACTTTGTTTTCTATGGTAGGTGTGTTTTTTCTTGTCTTTTTCTGCCAGTGTTCTGAATTGGGGTTCTTTATGCAGCTTCAAACAGTTGCAACTGATGAGATGGACAATAAGCTTCTTCAGTTATATGAATATGAAAAGTCTCGGAAAAAAGGGAAGCTAATTGATTCTGTCTATTTTGAAAACACACGTGTCCTTGTTCACGAGGAGAACATTTACAGATTGGAATTCGTAAGTCATCCGACACTCGTCTTCCCAAACCCCGAAACCCTAAATTTGCTTTTCTGTCTGATTTGATGATATATTTTCTTTGACTTCTCTTTGTAGTTCTCTGCACCCTCCCGGCTGTCCATCCAGCTGATGGACAGTGTGAGTGAAAAGCCTGAGGCGTCGGCAGTTTCTATGGAACCTAATTTTTCATCTTATCTGCACAATGATTTCCTGTCACTTTATCCTGGCAAAAAGGAGCCGCATGGAATTACCCTGCAGAGGTGATAATGTGCTCTTCTGATTTTACATTGTATTAGAGGGTAACATTAGGTGTCTAGGCACTTAGTATCTTATTTAATATTGTTTAGGACCCTATTTCTCTGTCATAATTGTGGTTTTTTGTAATCCATTCTTTAATGGTTCTCAATTTATATGGATAGCAAGAAGTTTTAATACATGCATGAAATTATTATACTTCTTCAAAGAAACATAGTAGTAACTAGTAAATGAAGTATTTTAACTGATGTAGTTCCTATTTGTTCTCTTGCTCATATCATTATACGTAACTTGCTGTTATACTCTTTTCCAGAAACAAGCGCAAATATGCAGGGCAAGATGAATCCTCGGCGTTTTCCAATGCCATGGAGGGTGTTCAATTAGTCAATGGGTTGGAGTGTAAAATTGCTTGCAACTCATCCAAGGTATCTCATCTCTTGCCTTTGCATGCTCGTTAAATTACTTATCACCCTTGGCTTGTTGACAATACAAACAATCAATTGCCAAGTGTTTTGGAAAGGACTTTTCATATGAAAGCATCATTTCATGTTCTATATATATGGTCATCCAGTCGACCTTTTAATATGCTCTCTTTATATATGATCAAACTAAAAAGTGATGGTCTATAATAAGGCAACCAGCAGTACTAAGAGGGATCTCTGTCTTCAAGAATAAAAGGAAGTGTAACCGAAAGAAAACCATTAACCTTATTTATTTTATTTTATTTTCCTTTTGGGGAGGGGGATATTGTAAGCACAGCTGTGGAAATAATATTTATACATTTACATGCATGTTATGTTCCCACGGAGCTCTATTCATCACAGTATCATGTGGCAGATCTCTTATGTTCTCGACACAGAAGATTACTTCTTCCGTATGAGAAGGAAAAGGAGAAAGTCAGAGTCCAGATCACCATATTGTGATCAGATGAGGGTACAGCGGTTCCACAAATTCTTGTCCGTCTCATAATAGCTTAGAATTCCTTTGAGATTGGACGCTCAAGGTAGACCCAAAAAAAATGTTGTTGAAACTCTTGTAGAAAATGTCTTTCATTATTTTTCATCTGCTATACTTGGTCAGAGTGAGATCTAACCCCTGTATTTTCGTCTGTAGAAGCCATAGTCGCAGTGAAACAAAAAAGACTTCCTTGAGGTGACATCTACTTGATTTCCAAACAGACCGGAGAAAGAGAATGGCCTGGACATATAGCTTGTTGTGGTCAGAAGAGTGGCATATGTTGTGTATATAAGGTTGGTGTATGATAATTCCGTAGAAAAGGTACTCTTGTTGATCTTGTCGTAGATAGGACCCTTCTTAAACACACCAAGTGTAACAGAAATTGGTGAGGTAGCAGAAAAGCCCCGAGTTTGCTCTTACCTTTATATACAAGTCAGCTTCATACCCAGCAAAATTTGCAGGCATTTCTGCATCACTATTCTTTTTGCACCAGAAAGTTGTTGTTTTTGCAGATCAGGTTATTTAAGTTGCAATGTAAAATAGTGTAACAGTATTGTAACATTAGTAGCTTACAACTCAACTCAGTTCTTCATCTAATAATATATTGTTCTGCTTTGGAAAAATCTGTGGGTTCGTGGTAATTTTGATATCTATTTTACCAGGATACAGTTTTTTTTTTTTTTTTTTACTTGTAGTTTTTAACAATGTTGGTTAAATCTGGGTGGACAATAAGTCTGTGATGTGGTTACGATAGATTGAACCAAACACGTGGGGCCATGACGTGTCCTCGTATATGCAAAAGTGAAACGGACTCCTCGATTTAGGATCCACTTTTAGCCATGCCCAACTTTCTCACTCCACTGGAGACTTTGAGAGGCTTCAGCTCCGCCACATTACTCGTATTTGTTTTTACAGAAATGCCCTTCGCAACTTGAAAATTAACTATTGTTACATACTTGTATTTGAAATGGATTTAAATTTTCCCCAAATGTTCTAATTATTCTACTTCAAGAATGATCAGTGCAAAATTGTGCGGTGCTAATTGCTAAATCTTTTAATATTCTGATTGTAGCTGTTGTTAACTTGTTATTCTCGTTAGTTGACCAACTAATGGGCTCTTTACACTTATAGTTGAGACCGACTGATTCTTTAACACTTGCAAAAACAACAAAGTAGGTGGTCATTTGCCGTACTTCTTCTTAAGGCATCGTGCATGTTCACATCTCCTTGCATCTTCGTGTGATCTCAGATTTTTATTTGATTCATACTTATCACAATCGCATTATGGTCTTTCTAATTCACAAAGTTTTATTTGGAGTAGTGTTTCTCTTGCTTTTATTATTGATGTACTGAACAAAGAGAGTTATCCTAATTCGGCTATGTATTAAAACTCTGTCTCACTCCAAAAGAAAAAGCTAATGTTAAAAGAGAAGTGATCTTGAACGCTCGACGTTTCTGCTATACCACCGGTGCATGCCTCTTTATTTAATCTCCATCATTACTATTAAATCCAAAAATAAAGTGACCATAAAACCTCTTAGGTACATCATGCAAAACTCAAATTTTTTTGAAAAATCCCATGACAAAAAAGCAAATCCGAGACATCCCAGGGGCATTATGGTAACTGAAGAACCTATATAAAACCGGCGGGGAGAGGAGAGTGTGTAGTGTTATTAAGAGCGTGGGAAGAAAATCTCGTTAAAAAAGAGGAGAGAGAGAGAGAGAGAGAGAGGAAGAAACGCAAAGCAGGGGCATTCGTGACATCCACTCCCTCCCTATCTCTGCCCCCATTTTTCTCTCTTTCAATTTTTTCCCCCAATCCCAAATCCCCTCTTCTTTTTTCTATCTGGGTTTTCTTCTCCCAACAACTTGGGGGGTTTTTCTCAATCAAATATCACAATGGATTCTATCTCTTCCTGCTCTCCTGTTATCCCCAAAGACATGGCCAAGAAGAAGAGGGTAAGCCCTCTCAATTTTTCTTTCCTTTATCTCATGTGTGTGCATGTGTGAGAAAATGTTGCGGGAAATGGAAGCGAAGATTGAAGATTGAGTTTTTGAATGATGGATTGGCTAATTTGTGAACATTTTACATTAAAAGATTATATTTTTGGGGATTGAATTATGTTCTTACTTTGATTTGGTTGTGTTTCTCAGACGAACCGGTTAGCGAAATTGAAGCAGAGCAAGCTCGATGTTCGCCGTGAGCAGTGGCTTTCACATGGTATGTTTTCGCATTCTCTAAAAATTTTGTTTTTTTTTTTTTTGGAGAATAATCCAATTGTATTTTTTGGGGGAAAGAGTTTTGTTTTGTGGCTTTCCAAGTATAAGTTTTGATTCTCGATAGGAACAGAGTTGTGTTTAATCAGTTTCGGATGGCCTTTTGTAATAAATCGACCTAGTTTGAGAGTAAAATTAAGGTAATTTGCTTGGTAGAGGTGAAATTCTTCTTGAATCAATGTTTTTTTTTTTATTTGGATGCGGAAATTGGTATCAGGTATATTTGTGTATATGATCTTAGTATATCTGCTTATGCTGCTCAAGTCTGTGCGTGGATGTAGAATAGATGAATAGTATGTTGGGTTGTTGGTCATAAACCCTAAATTAGATAAGAAAATATTAGTTTTTCATGGAAGTTTTAGGGTTTAGCCTTTGTTCAGTTGAAGTAAAGCTCGTCTCTTTGGCAAGAGTTCAGGGGTTTTTGATCATAAACCCTAAATATCAATAGCAGGAAAAAAAAAAGAGTGTCTTTTATCATTTGAGTTGAAGTATAGCTGATCACTTTAGCAAGAGTCATGTAGTTTTGAGTTTTTGATGGTTGTATCGCTACCACTGACATACTCAATGTATGTATGGAGATATCTCTTTCCTGACTTCACTTTGTTCAGTTGAAGTAAAGCTCGTCCCTTTGGCAAGAGTTATGAACTTTTGAAGGTTGTATTTCTACCAGTGACATGCAAGAGTTCAGGAGTTTTTGATGATCATAAACCCAAACATCAATAGCAGGAAAAAAAAAAAAAATCTTTTATCATTTGAGTTGAAGTATAGCTGATCACTTTGGCAAGAGTCATGTAGTTTTGAGTTTTTGATGGTTGTATCGCTACCACTGACATACTCAATGTATGTAAGGAGATATCTCTTTCGTGTCTTCAGTAAAGGTGTCAAGCTTTCTTATAGAATTCTCTGATTTCTACAATTCCAGATAGAATATAGGTGGCCTAACTTCTGACTTGATTATACTTATGTGTCCCTTATGGACTTAGTAATTGTTACTTAGACTACCTTTTCTTATTTTCACAGACCCAAACACAGTATCTGAGATGAACTATTAAACTGATGATATGATTTTCTTCCCCTGCCCCTGCTCACTAAGACACAGAAGCTCACAAGATTCACTATTTATTGTATTCAAGTTTCATGTATGTTTGATGATAATGGAATTTGTCTTTCCCTTCCTCTGAAGTGTAATTTTGTCTTTTATTTTAATCTTGTATGAACAATTTATTTGGTTTGTAATGCAGTCAAAAATAAAGGGCCCAAGGTGAATGCTGATCGGAGTGATGGATCTCCTACATCATTTATTCACGTACATAATGAGCGAAAAATATTATTGGACAATCTGGAAACAAGTTCAACAGGAGGGTCAATTGATAATTCAAGCATCCATGACAGTGATGTGGAGTCTCTGCTGAACAGCCCTTATGGAAGCAGTTTGGATCGAAGTGATTCAGTAAAGAATCTTAATGAGAGCAGCAACAGTGGGTGCTCGGAAAATGTCAGCAAGGAGGACGCAGACGATGGGTGTCTGGATGACTGGGAGGCTGTGGCAGATGCTTTGACTGCAGATGACAATCAACATAACCATCTGTTTGGTTTTCCTGCCACAACTGAAGTGAGGGTTGAACCCACGGGTCCAGAACTCTGTATTAAGAATACTGGAGCAGAGTTATCAAAACCAGAGAACGGAAACCTAGGTCCCGAGTCACGAGTGAACACTTGTGCTTGGAGACCTGACGATGCTTCCCGTCCTCAGAGTCTGCCAAACTTGTCAAAGGAGCATAGTTTCCCAGTGCAGTCAGACTGGCATTGTGGTCATGGAACCATTGCCTGGACATGGCAAAGCATTGTTCCCCAGCCTTCGTCATGTCCTATATGCTATGAGGATTTAGATATCACAGACTCAAGCTTTCTTCCATGTTCATGTGGTTTCCGGCTATGCCTCTTTTGTCACAAAAGGATTTTAGAGGCAGATGGGAGATGTCCAGGCTGCAGGAAGCAGTATGATCGTGTAAATGAGGTTATGAGCTTTAATGGAGGAGCTACAACTTTTAGAGTAGCTTGATCTTGCACTGTGAGTATTTAGATCCATCCTAGAAAGAGTCTCTGTTTCTTTAAGTGTGTGTATATTTCGGCTTCTCTCTTTACATTAACGAAAATAATGAAAATGCTGGGTATAGTGATAGAACTGAACTTGAAACTTTGTGGAGTCCCAACTCCTGTATGATGTTGCATATGTCAATGTAGGAAACAAATGCAGTTATATGAATACATGGGATGGTATAGACTTCCTAAATAAGAAATTCAAGTTTATCTGCCTTCTTTTTACTTGTTCTGCTTGATTCTTGGTAATAATAGTCAAACTCATTATCTTGGATTCTTGTTATTTTCTACTGTGGAGCTGCCAGTTGGTGGTGTCGAGGCAAGTGCCCAAGGCCATTGTTCTTGTTCTTGTTCTTGAGGTCCGTGAGTTAAGGTGGTTGCCGCCCAATCGGTATTTGTATAAGAATTTTAGGAGCCCAAAATATTCGACTTGCTGCTATTCTAATTTAGCACAGAAAATATTCTCATTTCTTGCCTTAATATTTCTGGTGACCTGAATAAAGAAAAAAAGAAACAGAACATACCACCCTGCAGGTGGTCACAGCTGTCCATGTGACCTCTTGTTATTCTTGGAAGCTATGTTGTTTTGTTTCCCTTCTCTTTTCGATAAATATTTTGAAACTTTCTTTGAGCTAATATACAATACTGATTTCGTATGTGACTACGTGATATCATACTCATAGCTATAGTTATTATAACTATAGCTCCTTTTGTGCTCAACGCATGGTTCCGTCTTTAAATTAATAAACATAGATTTTTAAGCTAATAAACATAGATCTCTCACGCGACATATACGGTGTCATAGTCTTTAACTTTAGTAACAAGTTTTTGAAATCTCAAACCTCTCATTTCCATTTGTCAAACATTAGAGTGAGTCCAGCACTCCAGCCTAGGTTTAATCCAAGAGGGACTTTTATTCACGTAAGATTCTGGAAACTATTATAAATTTCTCCACTTCCAATTCACACCTAATAAAAACCAATAATTTATTTCTTTATTTGGTCAATAACTCGATAATAAACGTAAAATTACATTTTCTGTGGTTCTTAATAAAATAAATATACGTTCATAGCATGTGGTCACATGTCAATAAGCAATAGGAGGCCTAATAAACGCACCAACCTGATCAAACCACGTGGTCACATGGCTTTCCTCTTCTTGTACACACCTCGAAGCTTTCCAGCAAATTTTATGAAAAAGACCGAAAGCACCAAGAAAATTCCAACATTCAAACTAGAAAATTGCAGACGCGTTTTTCTGTTGCACATTTTTATAAGACGTGTTGGGTTTGCGCTTCGTTCTCATTGACCATTTCACTACATATACTCGTTCATCTCCTCTCTTTCTTCTCATTTCGATTCCCATAATGTTTCAAAGAACCATCTTCTTGGTTCTCTTCTTCTTGCTCGCTTCTTTGATCACCATTCCCACACATACACATGCAATCCGATCATTCCCGGAAAGAGTAGGGGTTTCCATCTCGCACCAATTCTCGGAGGCTCCCGAGTACGCCAATGGATTCAGCTGCCCTGTTTTGGGTGGAGACAGCTTTCCAAAGACGTGTGATCCCTCTCTTGTTCATATTGCAATGACTATTGATTCCGAGTACTTGAGAGGCACGATAGCTGCAGTCCACTCTGTTCTCAAGCACGCTTCTTGCCCTGAAAACATCTTCTTCCACTTCATCGCCTCGGATTCCAGTCCGCTCAGTTCCGAAGACCTTACTCGAGTTGTCCACTCCACGTTTCCGTCTCTCAGTTTCAGAGTTTATCAGTTCAAGGAGAGCCTAGTCAGTCATCTGATTTCATCTTCCATTCGTCAAGCTCTTGATAACCCCTTGAACTACGCAAGAAGCTACTTAGCCGATTTGCTAGACTCTTGCGTGAAGCGTGTGATCTATTTAGACTCTGATGTTATAGTTGTTGATGATATAGCCAAGCTGTGGAGGATAACTTTATCAGGGTCCAGAGTTATTGGTGCTCCGGAGTATTGTCACGCAAATTTCACCAAGTACTTTTCGAATGGATTTTGGGCCGATACGGAAATGTCTAGAGTTTTTGAAGGGAGAAGTGCTTGTTATTTCAATACAGGTGTGATGGTGATGGACTTGGTGAGATGGAGAGAGGGTGATTATACGCGGAAGATTGAGAGTTGGATGGAGATTCAGAAGGAGAAGAGGATTTACGAGCTGGGTTCTCTACCGCCTTTTTTGTTGGTCTTCGGTGGAGATGTAGAGGCTATTCACCACAGATGGAACCAACATGGGCTTGGTGGTGATAATGTGGTGAATAGTTGCAGGTCTTTGCATCCAGGTCCTGTGAGCTTGTTGCATTGGAGTGGGAAAGGGAAGCCATGGTCAAGGCTTGATTTGGGAGAGGCTTGCCTGGTTGATTTTCTATGGGCGCCTTATGATCTCTACAGACACCATGATCATCATCTTCACCACCACCATCATCAACACAATCTACAGCTATTGGACGTTTTGTAGAAAATGATTCTTTGTTTGATTAGTCCATTATTGATTTGATTCAATTCATTGATAGGATATGTATATATATAGAGGAGAGATTGAACATGTAAACAGAGTGAAACTGTGGAGCGCATTGTTCCATTTGAGCCAAAGTAACATATTTTTGGAGATCTAGCTTATGTTATTCTCAAATTCTTGATGATCTGCTATGTTGTCCACGCATTTGGTCCTTGGTTTTTAACTTTTATTTGCGCAGAATTATTAATTAAACAGAGATGTTTTTGCAAGATATGTCATTGTTAAGATGGAGATGTGCCATAGGCACCACCACAATCTTTCTAATACTTCTTGTCTCAATCAACTTATTACTGTTGCCAATTTGTACAGAGATGCCAGAGAAGTAGAGAACCAATAACTTCTTGTGGACACTCCCCCCAAAAGTTGTTGAAATCATCAGTTCTTCAACTACTTTTACAAAGAAACTTGAATGAACAATTTCAAATTATCAGACAATTTTATAAGATTTGTTTCGTATGCATATTGCCTCCAAAGTAAGGGCTTAGCTAGATTCCGGAGCACTCCAGATCTAGACCAAGCATGAAACTCCAAAATATGGGTTTACGTACCATGCCTCCTAGATTGGTCAAAGCAACACCAAAGCTTGAGGCTAAAAACGCGGTTGCTTTCTGTACGCGTTGTACCGACAAGTAGTAACATGTATCCAAATGTGTAACGTTCGATCTATACATGTATAGTTATGTATTAAATCTAACCAATATATGCAACGAATTAAAAGAACACATTGCCTTGAGAATTTAGATTAGGTTACCAATTAGTATACTAAATAATAACTCAAGGCTTGAGTTCAAGTTTCTTATTTCTGGGTTTAGGATTTTACTTAGAAATTAACAAAGTTAAACATGTGATAATAATTGAATGGAATCGCACTTATGTTTAGTCACTAATTCACTATTATATCTAGATCCAAAGATAGACAATAAAACAACTCAAATTTATATATAATTTTTTCCATCGTTCTAAATTCAAGGGAGCCCGATCATATTTTCTTGCCTCAGTTACTGAGCAAGTGATCAATCACCACTGACAAGACCTAATATAGTACTCAAGAGTCCAGAGTGGCTGCTCCAGCCTACAAGGAGCCAAGCTAAGAACTTCCTAATTTTTTTAAAAAAATAATAATAATAAGGAGCCAAGCTAATATTTAAAAAACATATAATTGTCACACCCCTTTTTGAAGGATAATACATATTTCCCATGCAACATAGTCATATGGTATGAAGAACAGAAGGAGAGAATCCTAGCTTCTCTCCTCCAATAGCCGCACAGGTTCTTCTCAGTACTATCAACGCTCGTCTGGTGGCAACAAGACGCCAACGCCAATTTTAGTCGCGCTGACTTTGTGGTGTCACTGCTGGACAGGTGATGCATATAGAGAGTGCTTCGTGAATTTCGAGATAGTCTTGACTTGGAGATTGAACAAGATGGTGTTGCTGGACTCGGTCTTGCAGCTGATCTGTGGAGAATGCGGTCATGGCTTTAACGATGTGGTGGGTTTAGATCTGTTTCTACTTTCTAGGTGTCGGTGAAGGCTCGATGGCATCAGTTTCTTTGCGATGTGAGGCACTGGTCTGTGGAGATGAGGGCGGTCACGGCATGTATCAACGACTATACAGGGAGGTAGCTCTTAGTTGAGGTTGACCATATTTCCAAGATCAAAAAGGGTAAAATACATATTTCCTAGATGTATACAGGTTTGGTAACCTGTAAAGGCTGCTTGGCCGGTAAGGAACGCTAAAGTACACCAAACCCTATAAAAGGGACTTACTAGGTAACTCTCTCAAACAACTCTAACAAATTAACCTAAATATTTTCGGTGCAACTCGACAAACCAAACATGGCAGCAATAGCAACCGCGAGAGCGAGCGTGGTTCCAATGAATCGACCGGTTCAGGGCGGCGGCAAGGTGCTGAAGGAGAAGCTGGAGTTTGTGCCATCGGATGATATAGAGCCGATCATGAGCTTCGATCAGATGAACCTCAAGGACGAGCTCCTCCGAGGCATCTACAACTACGGCTTCGAGAAGCCCTCCGCCATCCAGCAAAGGGCCATCAGACCCATAATCGAGGGCCGCGACGTCATAGCTCAGGCTCAATCTGGCACTGGAAAGACCTCCATGATTGCCCTAGCTTCTTGCCAAACCGTCGACACCTCCTCCAGAGAGTAGGTTCCCTAATTTGTTTGATTGATTTTACTTCTAGTCTATAGGGTTAGGGCTTATTTATAATTTTTCAAGATTTCTTCAAGTATATGTTAATGGTCGACGACATTCCTAGACAATAATATTTAAAATTTTAAATTGCACCGCAAATTAGTCTACCTCTATACGGAGCTAACTTAGTTTACCACAATCGGATTAATAACACACTATTGCATGTAGACCCTTCCGTTTGGAAATTTTAGAGCATCACATTTTTCAAGGCATGATAAAGTTCTCGTAGCTAGTTTGTTTCATTGGATTTTACTTTACTATCTACGGTTAAGTTTAGGGGTAGTGTTGGGGCTTGTTTGTTATGTGTTTAATTAGTTACAATGTATTCTAGGGTTCAGGTGTTGATATTGTCTCCAACGAGGGAATTGGCGGCACAGACAGAGAAAGTGATACTGGCAATGGGAAACTACATGAGTATTCAAGCGCATTCCTGCATTGGAGGCAAAAACGTGGGTGAGGATATCAGAAAGCTAGAGAACGGAGTTCAGGTGGTGTCTGGAACTCCCGGTAGAGTCCATGACATGATTCAGAGGGGAAGTCTACACACTCGACACATCAAACTACTAATTCTTGATGAATCTGATGAGATGTTGAGCAGAGGCTTCAAGAAGAAAATTTACGAAGTCTACAGACATCTACAAGATACCCTACAAGTTTGCTTGATCTCCGCGACGCTCCCTAATGAAATTTTGGAGATGACCAATAAATTCATGACCGATCCTATAAGGATCCTGGTTAAACGTGACGAGCTGACTTTGGAGGTAAGTTAATATACACGAGGAATAATGTTGTTTCATATTTTTGATGATGATGCATTAGCTATTCGAATGCAATATTGTGTACTAAATGTGTGTGGTCATGGCGCAGGGAATCAAACAATTTTTCGTTGCAGTTGAAAAAGAAGATTGGAAGTTTGATACTCTGTGCGATCTCTATGATACCCTTACGATCACACAAGCTGTTATTTTCTGCAACACAAGGCGAAAAGTGGACTGGCTTACTGAAAAGATGAGGACTAGTAACTTTGCTGTGTCTGCAATGCATGGAGACATGCCTCAGAAGGAGAGAGATGCTATTATGAAGGAGTTTCAGAATGGTCTTTCACGAGTCCTCATCACAACTGATGTTTGGGCTCGGGGCATCGATGTTCAGCAGGTTTCGCTGGTTATCAACTACGATCTTCCAAATAATCGAGAGCTATACATACATAGGATTGGTCGTTCGGGTCGATTTGGACGAAAGGGTGTGGCAATAAACTTTGTCAAGAAAGATGATATCAGGATCTTAAGAGACATTGAACAGTACTACAGTACCCAGATTGACGAGATGCCCATGAATGTGGCTGATTTACTATGAGCTAGAGGTCGCTAGCAGTAGGCCAGTCGCAGATAATAGTGAAATTTTATTATATTTATCTTTTATGTTGACATGACACGTACGTCAAAGCCCATTTGTTTTTGACGACCTTGTGTGCATTTTTTGTTGTCAAGTTTATTATACTTTGATGATTTTGCTAAGCCTGCAAATGATACCAATATTTATAGGTCCAAACTAGCTATTTGGATGCCACTAATTTGTATTGAATGGAAACCAAACCATCATATATCCCCCCTACTCTAATTAAGTGGATGATGAGTGAATGATGAATTTCTAATATAAATTGATAAGGATAGAGAAACACAATCATATCTCTTTCTAACTTGGATATCCAGTTCCGCATATAATTAGGACTTCAACTATAAAAACCCACATCCGCTTTCTAAAGCGTTACAAATCTCTCTTAAGGTTCTGTAGCGCAAAGATTAAAGAACACAATAGATGGAACACAATGGCGAGCTGACGGGGCACCAATTCTCCCTTCCAGCCGAGATCATAGTTGAGATTCTTTCAAGGCTATCAGTGAAGTCCTTATGCCGCTTCAGGTGCGTATCAAAGCCTTGGCGTTCTCTAATCTCCAACACCAAGTTCATTGCACTGCACGCCAAGAAAACCCTCGAGGATAAAGAGGTATTCCTTCGGAGACGAAGAGTCATATTTAAAGTGGCACTACGTTACCTTTACTCTTTGGACCTAGACCAGTTCCTCAACCATAACTATAACGATGATGATGACAATGCACTGGTTCTTAAGAATCGCCATGTTCATGCAGATAATAATCATGATGGTTTGATACCAGCCACCGAGCTCGATTTTGTTTCTGCAGAAGGACGTAGACCCATATACTTCATCTACTCCTGCAATAACTTGTTGTTGTGCGATATGAGGCGTGGGTTTTATTTGGTTAACCCTGCAACCAGGGAGATGAAGAAAGTACCAAAGACACCATCATGGAGACCTGTGAGGCCCTATTGCTTGAGCTTATGTGGATTTGGATTTGATTCCTCCACCAATGAGTACAAGGTGGTTAACGGGCAGGTCTATTCTGATATCAATGTAATCGTATTTAGTGTCTATACACTGAAAACTGATTCTTGGCGAAAGATCGAGTGCTTCTCTCCCTACCATGCTTATTGGTTTCAGGGGATTTTTCTGAATGGAGCTATTCATTGGTCGGCAACGACAGTTGGAGATCGATCCTCTTCGGTGATTGTATCTTTTCTATTAGCAGAGGAGGAGGTTCGCGAAATTCGACTCCCACCCATCGGTGATACTTGTTTAGCAAACCTGGGAGTGTTTAGAGATTGCCTATGTATAACGCTCGCTGGTATTGATCAAACATTCAATGAGTTTTGGGTCATGAAAGAATATGGGGTGAGCGAGTCTTGGACTAGAATGAGGGTCTCCATGCCATATCACCAATTGTCACATTTTGGTTTCTCTACAAAATCTCATGATTTGATGGTGTGTGGAAGTTCATTTGTTATGTACAACTTCAAAGAAGAAAGTTTTAGGAACCTTCCAATTCGTGATACCACCTTAGGAGGTAATGGCGTTGGGGTTTATGTTGAGGGACTTTTTCCACTAATCGATCGAGAGCAGGACGAGAGCCGTAGAGTAGATAATCAAGTATTGATTAAGCTCAAGCATGCATAATCTCACCCTTGATGAAGCATGATTTTTAAAATGTGTTTCATTTGACAGACCTCAAAAATCTCGACCCGACTTTTGTTTATTTTTTACTTTGAAATTTGTTTTTTTTCAATTTTTGACTGGCATTCTAAACTTGTTTACAAATCATGATTAACACACGATTTTGACCAAATAATTGTGTGCTATAATTCATAGTTTTGAGTAAAACCTTGGTCGTGAGTTTTCTTCATTTTTTTTTTTTTCTGAGCGAAAGTTCCGGTGTTGATTTCCACAGGAATGGACAAGCATATTACATGTCCGGTGTGCTTTGTTTAATGGTTTCAAACTTTTTTTTATTTTTAATTTTATTTTTTTATAGTCCAAATTCCCATATCGTTTCCGCAGGGTAGAACAAGCATACGACATTTTTTAGTGTGCTTAACCTCGCTTGAATAGACACTATTAGCGTTGCTCGCATGATAGACATTAGTACCGTTAGTGTCCCTAGACATGGACACCATTAACCCTACTTTCAATAGACCACCGTTAACCACACTTTAACAGGGAGTGTGGATCTCCTGTTAACTTGTTAAGCATCCTTTCGTAAATCGTAACAGCAGAGCTGCAAATTCAAAAATTTGGGTTAACTGTTGAAACTTGAAAGAGGTCTGCAAAATTTCAATTGACAGTCCAGTCTATAACATGAACCGATTATTAAGGTGGTACTCCTAAGAAGCTTTTCATTTGATAGAAAAGAATAGTAATACAGATGAGCATGAAAACCAAAAAGGTTCTTATAGATGAACATGAAGAATATACACCCGTTCTATCTTTCCTCTCTTTACAACAATCCAACAACACAACTCAAATGTAATCGGTTCTCCAAGCCTCTCAAATGATGACCTAATAACATACACCTGCCAATAGTAAGAGGAAAAATTAGTCAACCTTAGAGCCTGAAGGAAATTAGATCAAATAGTAGGAATGAACAAAATGCACATGGTGACAATGTGGAGCATGTGCCTCTGCTTATGTCCACATGCACAGTTCCAGAAACCAATTTAGAAACGGGAGTGAAATCAACACTTCCCCATTTTAAAATACATTACTCCCTACTCTAAAAGCCTTCTTTCATTAGTTTTTTCAACACAAAGAGGATGAATTGTAAAATAGGAGTGTAGATTTCAATCCCCTTTTCTAAAGGGAAGAAGAACAATGGTAAAGTCCTTACCAGAAAAGAAGCTTCGCTAGGTAATCTCGTGAAGTCCCTACAGTATCACAAAGTTCGCCATCAGAATCTAGAACATTCTCTATATTCGCTTTAACTAAATCTTCCTCGAATTCTGAGGATTCTCCATCTTTGAAGAATCTCTGCAATATATTTTGAACAAGTTGGTGTATAATCTCCTCCACCTCTAATGATGAGGGCCGAGATAGCTCAGTCACCTGTTCAAACAATAACCAGTAGTGTCATGAGACTGGATTTAGACAAAAATCAACTGCAAAGGTGGTCAAGCAGAGTGATAATGAATTTAACATAGAGGTTTTAGCTTATTACCATACTAGAATCCAAGGACCGGAGATAATCCAACAAATCATTTCTGTGTCCTGTGTCATACTCTAATTGCATATTTTCCTGCTTTTGAGCTTTCAGTTCCTGAAACAGCACAACAAAACATTACAACATGTTGCTCACAAGTTTGCAGAAATCTATAAGCATTCTGCAGAAAATCTAATGAACCAAATCCCAGACAGTTGATGTATCTCACACAACATTTAACTTCACAAGGCCTTTCGGACAGTAATGAATTAAAGTCAAAAAGAAAAATAATGAGTAATTGCAAAGTCCAATAGCTGCAATTGTATACATCTGGGAGAAATCTGGGCGCAAATCAACGGGTGGAATTAATGGCTCCTAATCAAAAGCTTCAACGACGTGCATTTCATATAGAGGGACAAAAAGAAGTGCATTACAAAGAAAAAAACTAAAACCTTGGAAGCTCACAAAAGAAAGCCAAAAAGAAGCTTTGATCATGCTTTCTAACCAACAATGTCATCCAAACTTGAACCAACAAAAGAAGATGAAAAGGCTGAAAAAGCTTTAAAAGCTCACAAAAGAAGGAAACACAAGCTTTGATGATGCACTCGAAACTAGAGACAGCTAACGAACAAGTCGTCCACACTTGAAGAAATAAACCAAACCTCATCGAAATCAAAGAAGTATGAACACTTGAGAGAAAAGGCTCACCTCCTTAACATTAGTTAACTCTGATTGCAACCTCTGGATGTAATTCAAAGCCTCCGGAGACAAATCCCCGAAAACTTGAGGAGTTGTTGAGCCCAGGTATTGATTACTCGCCCCAAATCCATTCTCGCTACCCCTTTCCTCACCATCCACCGTCTCCGAACTCCCATCCATCTTCGACCCATCCAAAGCCACAGAATTCTCCGTAGAAATGTCAAAATTCCTCATCAACGATATCCGATACTCCGCGTTCCACAGTGTGTACCTGATCCATGATCCAAACCACTTCAATTCAACACAATTTCAAACTCCAAAAATCTCGAAAATTCGGAAACGGATTCAAATGTAAATTTACCCGAACCATTTCAATTCAATACAATTTTTTAGAGTTCTCGAAAATTCGGAAACGGATTCAAATGTAAATTTACCCGGTGATTATGGAAGAGGCGAGGAGGCGATCAAGGGGAGCTCTGCAAACCCTAACCGTGACGGAGAACTGATCGGACGGCAGCAATCCCAGCATAGTAGAGATGGTCTGCTTCATCGAGTCCTTAGCGGAATCGGAAACGCCTTTGGAGATAACGGAGCTGTCAAGCGGCTCAATCCGCTTCAGCATATTGGCGATAACGGAGAATCCGCGGTCGAAGCCGGACTTCCGCGTCGAGACGAACTCGTCGGACACGCCGCCGCCGTCGACGCCGGAGATGAGGCATCGGATGGTGGAAGCCGAGCAGGCCAAACGACGCCGTTGGGCGCGGAAGGAGGGGAGTAATGGGCGGGCGAGGAGGTGGTGGCGGGAAACGGGAGGCGGAGGCGGTTGTGGGTGGCGGGGCTTGAGTGACAGGTCGGTGAGGCGAGAGAGAGTGAAAGCCCGAGCTGCGGCCGCCATGGAACAACCACGAGAGACTTGTGGCCGGCCTCTTGTGTGGTGCCTCCTCGAATCTTCTGTTATCTATTTTACTTGAAATTTTAGTTTTTGTTTGGTTTTGTAAATTGCGTATTGGTTAACAAGATTCCCCTGGGATTTCAACAGAACTACAGATTCGCCCCCGAACCGAAAAGGTTTTCCGTTTTCGTGTAATAAAATACGGGACGTATATGATACGAAAAAATATGTACGTGTATTGATCGGATATTTCATGTAATAGTTCGTTGAAAGTTGGAGGAAATATTTTTGGTTAATTAATAAATAATTTTTTTTTATTTCAAAGTATTTATTTATATACATTTTGTTCCATAATATGTATAAAATACGGAAGAAAATGTAAAAAGCGTGTATAAAATGTGTGTGTAGTACTTTTGGGTTCAAAATACAAAATATGAACGCATTTTCGTTAAAAGTACAAGTATAGAAATTAAAAAAAATATACGTAGCTACGATTATTATTCGCGTTTTATATGAAAAAACAACTAATAGAGGTAATATTGTAAACAGAACAAAAATTCAACAAGTACAAATACAACAATCCATTGCGACTACAATTTGTTTTGAGAGTTGCGTTTTTCTTCTCCGAGTTGAATGCAAAATCATACCATAGATTGGAGTATGATCTATCAAAGATTGGAGTATGATACATCAAGTTATTCGAGTTCAATACAAAGTATTCAGAATTTTTACCATATACTCGATAAATGCAGCAATCGGAAGAAATCAGTGGGCCAAATGCCTAAACAAACTTTGGACACTAATTTGTAATCAACTTTTTCAAAAAAACATGTGGGTTTGGTAGTGGCTACCAACTACCAAATATGAATTATTGACGTTAAACGTCGTTCACATTCGATTCAAGTAAAATGAAGTGCGTTCATGGATTGGCAAATCGTCATAAGACCAATAAAGAGAGATTAGATGGTCACTTAGATATAATAATAGTAGCCAAAATTATTTTAGATTTGCCATATAATTCCTAATGACGAAGCAGAAATAGCTAGGAGAATGATAATTGAGACCTGAGAACCAAGTATGAAGAATCTGAGGTAGGTCCAACTAAGCATCAGCAAGACAGGAACTCAGCAGTGGACCAATTTTCGGTGGGTACTGGGAAAAACTGGGTATGGATCAGCGGCTACCTCCGACCACAAATGGAGTGATTTGACCGTTGTAATGCAATTGTAGTAAGTAATGACAAACGATATCGTGTTATTGATAAGTAGGAATTTGATGAGAAGCATTGATGCAATCGGATTTCAATGAATCCAACTGAGATTTCTGATTCTGAGAGTGACAAGATTCAGCAATGGAAATAAGCAATTCACATTAGGGAGAAAGAGACCTCAATGTGATAATGAGTATCACCGCGCCGTTTCGTCAAAGTAAAAAACCGGGAAACTACAAAACGAGAAACCATAAAGAGGGGAAACACACATTGGATTGATAAACTCCAATCGATTACAACAGCAAACCACAATCATTTCGTCCCACATTAAATAAAAGCGCTAACCAATACACACAGTATTTCAAATGAAAGTAAGAGAAATGTGTGCTAAGGTCTAGTTCACAAGAACACTAATGACATTAACTGGAAAGTAGAAATAAAGAGAAAACCTATTTCCATCGGCCACGGCCAGTAGGTTTCCTGTTAGTGACCATGACACCCTCCAAACAGGGGTCTTAAAATCCTTCAATACCTTCCCCTGCCATTGATCGCCTTCTTTGGCCACAGTCCAGATAACCACTGTTCCGTCCTGTGAACAACTTGCAATGGTGGACTTGGGAAGTCCCAAGTTGGGTGCCCAGGCTACGTCTCTCACCCAATCAGTGTGCATTTGAAGAGCAGGGAAGCAATCCATCTTCCAAGTCTCATTGTACAATTTCCACACCTTCACTGTATTGTCGCAGCCACCAGAGACCAGCTTCTGAACAGGTTCAAGCATGCCAGTTCCAACTTCCAACTAAAGAACCAGGAGCCATCGATGGGGCCCACGAAACGGAGGTTACTCCAACAGGGTGTGCTTGGTCTATCCTAGTGGTGTCCCAACCACCATCTGCCCTAGCAGTGAAAACAGAGATGTTCCCATCAGAAGAACCACAAGCTAAGATGAGGCCAAGTTCATGAGGCGCCCAACAAATGGAATTTACGGATGAACTGTGCTCATTGAAAACATGAGCCTGTTGCCACTCATTTGGATTACCCTCCTTCCAAATTATCACTTGGCCATCATACGAGCACGAAGCAAGGATCGGCCCAAACTTGGGATGCGCCCAACCCACCTGCCATACAGGACCTCTGTGACCGGACAATGTAGCAAGGTGCTGTGAACCCGCATTGCTGCCGACACCAATTATCTTAATGGTCATATCAGATGAAGCTGATGCTAGACGCTTTCCATAGTAATCCATGGCAACATCATGAACAACATCCTGGTGACCCGTTTCAATCTTCTGCCCCGGCATGGTCACAAATCCTTCTCTCGTTGCAAATCCCCAAAACCCCTTTTCTACAAAACCTTGCCTGCGTTTGTCTCCTTAAATACCTCAATTTCCGCAAAAAAGAATTACACGCCAATTTTTCTTAGCAAAATTCAACATTATTCAGTTTATATTGGTAAATCATATCACAAAGGACAAGTCATAAAAACAAACAAAGCTACTAATTTTCATGTGAAAGATCTATCATTTAGTACAAGAGAAACAATTGATTTTCATACTCAATAACTATATAACCCCAAAATCAAGCATAATAGGACTATAAGAAGCAAAATTCCAAACTATATAAGCTCACACATGAACTAAAAATTATATATTTCAGGTTAATTGCAGCCATAAAATAATTTATCCAACTAAAATCTACCAATTCAAAAAATCCTAAGCTGATTAACGAAAGATCGAGAAACGAAGTTAACAGATCTGAAATCTGAATACGACTTGTTTCAGAAACTAATTTCATAGTCATGGAAATAAGAATCCGAAATCCCTTGAGTTACATTTGCTTATGTTATGCAGTTTTTATAAATCACCAAGTACAATAAACTTCAATTCAATTTCAACAACAATCAAAGATGCACACAATAAGTTTGGGCTCAAGATCGAAGCTCTGACGGTAGGGTGGTCGCTTGGGTCTGTCCTAGGTGGACTTTTTCGGCCGGTGTTTAACCCTAGTGCACTACAAATGGAATGTGAGCTGGGATCTCTTAGGTCCAAAACAATTATTGGGTTTCTATACCCAGTATTTAGTTATTTTTTTTTGGTTAGCTAGCCTATTATTATGTAGCATTGGTTCATAGTTGAATAAGCTTACTTTAAATAAGTGAGCAAGACACGTCAAATGAATGATCCTATCCTATGTATTACCGTGGTGTTTCACCACAACTTCTTGTCTATGTGTAGATGGTAGCGGAAGAATATGTGATGGTCATTCTGACTTCTCTTTTATATCAATGAAAATTCCTAAATAGTTTTACTCAAAAAAAAAAAAAAAAGAGTTGCACACAATAAGGACGTCGTCAAGATATCAGTCAAAATAAACAGACTTTAATGTACTGATTGCAACCTCTAGCTCATATTAAATCAGCCACATTCATGGGCATCTCATCAATCTGGGTACTGTAGTACTGTTCAATGTCTCTTAAAATCCTGATATCATCGTTCTTGACAAAGTTGATTGCCACACCTTTGCGTCCAAAACGACCCGAACGACCAATTCTATGAATGTACAGCTCTCGATTGTTTGGAAGATCATAGTTGATAACCAACGAAACGTGTTGAACATCGATGCCTCGAGCCCAAACATCTGTTGTGATGAGGATTCGTGATTCACTGTTCTTAAAGTCTTTCATTATAGCATCTCTCTCTTTCTGAGGCATGTCTCCATGCATTGAAGACACAGTGAAGTTATTGCTCCGCAACTTTTCGCTGAGCCAATCGACCTTTCGCTTTGTGTTGCAGAAAACAACAGCTTGTGTAATCGTAAGGGTATCATAGAGATCACAGAGAGTATCAAACTTCCAATCTTCTCTTTCAACTGAAACAAAAAATTGCTTGATTCCCTGCAGTTAGGAATACACAATTAATATTCACATATATTTCAAACTTGAAGGCAGCATCATATATATCAAGCAACATAATTATAAAATTATATATACGTACCTGTAAAGTCAGCTCATCACGCTTGACCAAGATCCTTACGGGATCAGTCATGAATAGTTTAGTCATCTCGAGAATTTCATTTGGAAGTGTGGCAGAAATCAAGCATACTTGGACTTCATGCGAAAGATAGCGGTAGACGTTGTAAATCTGATCCTTGAAGCCTCTGCTCAACATTTCATCAGATTCATCGAGAATTAATAATTTAATTTGTCGAGGACGTAGAGTTTTCCTATCGAGCATGTCACAGACTCTACCGGGAGTTCCAGACACCACATGAACTCCGTTCTCTAGCCTTCTGATATCTTCACCCAAGCTTTTGCCTCCTATGCATGAATGTACTTGAATATTTAGGTAATTTCCAATTGCCAATATCACTTTCTCTGTCTGGGCCGCCAATTCCCTCGTTGGAGAAAGTATCAATGCCTGAACCCTAGAATACAACGTAAATAGTTAGGCACGTACTTGACAAATAAGCCCTAATTAACGATAACCCTAAACCTAGATATCAAATTAAGTAAAATTCGATCAAACGAGAAATCATCATGCAAAGAAACAGACCCTAGCAGTAACCCTAACCCTAGGTAGTAAAGTAAATAAAAGAGTAAACCACTCCAATAAAACAAAAACAAAAAACTTTAGGTAGAAAAGGATATCATACTCTCTGGAGGCGGTGTCAACCATTTGGCAAGCGGCAAGTGCAATCATTGATGTCTTTCCGGTACCGGACTGCGCCTGGGCGATAACATCCCTGCGCTCAATAATGGGCCTGATGGCCCGTTGCTGGATAGCTGAGGGCTTCTCAAAGCCATGGTTGTAGATGCCTCGGAGGAGCTCTTCTTTAAGGCACATATCGTCGAAGCTCATTATCGGCTCTATACCTTCAGATTCCGAGGTCACAAACTTGAGCTTCTCCTCTACGGTGTTTTTGACACCCCGTATCGTTTGGCTTGCCCTGGAGGTTGCGGTTGCTGCCATGCTTAAACAAAAACTCGGTTCGACTTCTGTGGGTATATTATGTCAAAAGAGTAGGGAGTCCCTCTTTTGTATAGGCTATATGAAGATTAGACCTTCCTTATTGTCTGAGGAAACCTTCCAAATCAGACTCTAATAAAATCTTGCAATCTTCCTATTCCTTATTGTCTGAGCACTTTAAAACCTACCAAATCAGTGACTAGTCTTTCAATTTCACAGATCTAAGATATTAAGGAAATCTTGGCGTGGAAGGCAAGTACTAGATTTATAGAATTCGATTTTATCATGTTTGCAAATTGCAATTGTGTTTGATTTTTAATTGTTTATTTTGAAATCTAAACAACGAAATAGGAAATTCGGACCTTTATCTTGCGTAATTATTTGTATCTGATTCACATGTTTTGTTTTACAGCTAAAAAAAAAAAAAAAAAAAAAATGACACCTCTAGAATGAAGTAGCTAGCCTATATATATGCTAAATGTAGACACTCCAGAAGTGATGAAATCGGCGTCAGGTGGTGCAGCACAACGTAGACACTCCAGAAGTGATGAAATCGTGGGCGGACAGAGTTGCGGCGGAGAATGATCCCTCCGATCGAGCAGCACGTTTACAAAGTGAGCGAGGCATGCATTCACCGATGAGGAGTACGCATCCGTCAGGAACGAGCTGATGCTGATGAATATCAGAGCTGGCAGAGAGGATTAATACATCATGATCGAACAAGCCTCTTCCGATTGTGAGTGTGAGTAGCGCGCGATGAGGAGTTACGAGCAGAATTCGCCAAGAGGGGCAAAACCTTCCGAGTCTACATCGATAACAACCGACGTTATACTGCAAAAGTGGAGTTCGGCCGGCCTCGACATCTCTCTCGATCCACCAAATTAGCTAACACCATACTCACAATCCTTCTTTCGGGTGTTTAACATTGTGAATTTGTGATACGATTAGTTAGACATTTGATCAAGCTGGCTCGCTCTATATGCTTTGTTGTGTTTGTTACTCTTTATATTTCTCGTTGTAAACAGCATGAACAGGAATTGCAATACAGAAAATATAGTTCAAGTTTCTTATTTCTATGCAATACAGAGTAGCGGTGAACTACTTGATTATCCTTTTGAGAAAGATTACTACTGGTTACACTCACCGTTTTGGGCCACAGATCGTCACTGTTGTACTTGATCTGTGAGTTTATAGGCCCAGTCTGACCCAGTTTATTTATGAGTAAAAAGTATATAATATATTGCTGCAGTTATTATTTTTTTTTTTTGGGTCGATGAAAGGCGGGTTGAGAATGATCGGAGCTTTTTCTAGAGCTCCAAAGGAACCCCGGTAGGCTCCGATCTACAGAAGCCCTCAAATTCATAGTGTTGCCGTCGCAGGAGTTTTCTCCACGCGCCGCCGCCATTCCATATACTATTTTGATTTCGTCGGGAACGGTGTTCGATCAGCTTCTTTGTGACGATGACTCAGATTTGGTGTCATTGGGACCTCGCTCTAGTTTTTCAATGTAAGTTCTAAGTTCATAGCATTATGGGTTTTTGTTGGGTTTTGAATTTCTGGTTGAACAACTCTATAGGATGATTAAACGCATTAATTTATGCTCTAAACTTCTAAGCCCTGATGCCCATCACCCCTCAAGCGTCTTAGTTAAGCACAGAGGTGCCTGTGGAGCAGCTAGCTTTAGGTAGAACGGTTGAGTTTCTGTGGGTTGTTCATATGCTCGTTACTCCATTCTTTCTATGAAAATAAAATGTTTTTAATGCTATCCCTAGCTATTCAAGATTCTAGGTTGATAAAAAAAAAAAAAAAAAAAAAACCATTTAATATGAAAATTGTGTACCTCCCATGTATGGTGATAGGTATCTCCTAGTCCTAGGACCATTGTTAATTGCCTTTTGGTTATTGAGAAAAAGCAAGAAAGATAGGGATAACCATGTAGTAAAAACGAAGGGAATCTGTTATGCTGTTTCAATTTCTGCAATGCTAAGGTAAATAGGTGAATGCTTATAAATTTTCATTAACGTCATAGCTGGCCGGGATACCTTTTAGTTATAATTTTTCATAATTTTGAAGAGATCCGTCATGGAACCTGAAGACTGCAACAGACTACCCTTTTGTCCTTGTGATGGCAATTGGTTGCTTCTTGATGTCAGTGCTTGTTGCTGCAAATTAAAGAGGTCTAATGAAGTCCTTCTGATCATTAAGGTTTGGGCTGATATATATGCCAAAAAGTCAAAAACCATTACAAATCACTCGATCACTGAAGCTTTTATTTCAAGCAACAAGATTCAAAGAACTTGAGCAGCAAATGTAAGTTCTTTAACTTTGAATGTTATGGTCAGCTGCATATTTAATCTTTTTATCTTTCTTGCGCTCTTATCTTTTTTATATTTGTTTATAATTTCTCCTTCATTTAAATTCTACTCCCCTTTATGAATAGATTTGGTGGCTGAGATCAAGGAATTAAAAGAGAAAAAACAGATAGAGGACGATATTCTTCTGGCTGTTGCTGCTGGAAACAGGCAATCTATAGTTCCACATCTGGAGTATGAATACCTTGATATCAGCATTCATGAGGACTTGTATAAACTTGTCGAATATTCATGTGAAGAGCTTAGCTCGACGAAAGAACAGTTGAATAAGGCTATGAGACTTTATACTACCTTTTTGGAGCCAATGTTGGGTATTCCTTCTCGGCCTCATGGTTCAGAGGATGATGAAGATGTGGACAAAGCTAGGAAGGGGCCTATGAATTGTACTGCATCAAGCAATGGAGAAAGTGATGGAAGTCCTGGTGGTGAGACTACCATGGTAAATTTTAAGCAGCCTAAATCTGGGGGTAATGAAGATGAAAATGCTCTAGCAGATGGGGCAAGTTCTAGGAATAGTTTGGCTAATGGGGATACCTTAGCCAAAGAAGATGGCAGTTGCGACGCAGATAATGCCTGGAGGGATGATTCAATCTGTAATAACATTTGGGTAGAGAAAGAAGTCAAAGAACAAAAGAATATGAGTATCCCTGATAAAATGCATGGGTCAAGTAAACCGGTTGCCTCCATTGATCGAGTAGGCAATTCCAATGCATCATTCGCAGTTGGAGGAGAAAATAACCATGGAAGAATCAGCTTGGAAGTGACATCAGGTCTGTATTTCGTTCCTTTTATCCCTGCTTCTTAAGTTTTGGTATCTGTTTGTTCTTGAGCCACCCATGCTTTGATATATTTCTCTCTGGAGTTGCAATAATACTGAAATTCTGAGTTTGTTTTTAATTTAAGGGTCTGTTGCAACTACCTCAAGACCCTACGACTCCATTAGTGAAAATGAGCAGTCAAAGAAAACTAATACTGACACTGCTGTTCCTTCATCAGAGGTATGATTCTTGAGTATTGGCATCTTTGACTGAGTTTAGTTGATATCATCAATTGGTTTTTATTAGGTACTGATATTCATTTTGGTGCTTCAGGGTGGTGATATTGTAAAACCTGCTTCATTTGGCAATGGGGTGATTACAGAAAGCACTAAAGTCAACAGTCGTCATGAAGAATCTGTTGGGCCCTCTAAAATTGAGAAGGAAGAAGGTGAATTATCACCTGTCGGTGATTATGGGGAGGATAACTTCGTTGTCTCTGGAGACGCTGGGGTGCTGGCTTTGCCTAAGGAAAACCATGGTGTTGAAAGGCAATATCAATCTGGAAACGGGGAAGAAATTTGCTCTCAGGATGCTGGGGAAAATGATGCAGACGCTGATGATGAAAACAGTGAAAATGTTTCTGAGGCTGGTGAAGATGCCTCTGGCAGTGAGACAGCTGGTGATGAGTGTTCCCGAGAAGAGCATGGAGAGGAGGAGGATGCTGAACATGATGACGTTGATGGTAAGGCTGAGAGTGAAGGTGAGGCTGAAGGGATGGCTGATGGGCACCTTGTTGGAGATGGCTGTTCTTTGCAATTGCCAGAACGTTTTCTTATGTCTGTGAAGCCTCTTGCAAAGCATGTATCGGCACCTTTAGTTGACGAAAAGAAAGACTCGTGTTTTTTATGGAAATGATAACTTCTATGTGCTCTATAGGCTTCATCAAGTAAGTATATGCTTTTCTTTTCTTTTTTTAATTTTTTTGCATGAAGTTCATTTCTGTATATAGTGCTAGAGATATACTTATAGCTGGATTTCTTTGAATTTGCCAGATTTTATACGAAAGGATTTTATCTGCAAAATCAAATTCAGTAGGAGCAGAAACTAAGTGGAGAACTTCCAAGGATGGCAACCCTCCAGATCTTTATGGCAGGTATTTGCACATCAACTATGATCTTGTATATAGATTGTAATTGTGACAACTGACAACTGCTCAAAACATTTTTATCTTGGGTGATTTATTCTCTTATTTACTGTGCAGGTTTATGAGTGCACTGTACAACTTGCTTGATGGATCTGCTGATAATGCAAAATTTGAGGATGAATGCCGAGCTATTATTGGAAATCAGTCGTACATCTTATTCACATTGGACAAGTTAATATATAAATTTGTTAAACAGGTATCCTCACTTGGTTTTCTATGCTCTCTATGTGCGTGCGTGCGTCTCTGTGTGGCCGCCCCCCCCCCCCCTCTCTCCCTCCTGCTGTTCCCCCCCTCCTCCTCCTCCTCTCTCCTTTTTCTGCCAGTGTTCTGAATTGGGGTTCTTTATGCAGCTTCAAACACCTAACACCAAGTGCGGGAGCTTCTCCCCATTACTTTGACCACCAAGATGTAAATTGAGATCCTGAGAATAACACCACACACCAACCAAACAAAGACACCAGACCCCTAGCTCGTGAGAGTAGGGACTTATTTGACTAAGCCAAACACCTAACACAAAGCACAACACCACAAGAGCAACGGAAAGACAACAACGAAAAGCTAAATAATTATACAATAAAGACCACCATCAAAGCCTTAAAGCAAAGGCCCGGTCCAACCCCCACTCCCGCAAGCCGCAGCCGACGAGCCCCTCCTCCATCATGCCGCCACCGCTCATCAAAAAGCCGCCGTGCCGAAGACTTCCGCCGCTGCATCGCCTTGACACGCCACATCCATCCCCTACACCAAGCTGACGACCATAGAACGGTCCCAAATCGAAGCAGAGAGAAATCCCTTTCAGGATCACCCCTTCCTCGATCCGATCTGAACCTCCATAGCCATAGCCCACGGAAGCAGGGACAAAAGCATCCCCGCACTATTGCTGTGAGCAGTTACCGGGAGCTCAGGTTTAGTATGTACTATAAGTAGCAACAAAATATTGGGGTAAAAAAAAAAAAGTCTGATCAATTTCATATAACTTATTTTTCTGATTAAACTTACAGTAAAACTTTGATAAACAAATGTTTGATAAATTAATGACCTCAATTAAATTATAAATTTCTCCTGTCCTTAACTTGCTTAATTATTCCCCTCGACAAATTAATGACCTTCTTGTAGCTGATTTTGAACTCCAACTCCAAGAGCGAAGGCAGCTCCTTGGAGAGTCTGTTCAGCTTTTGATCTCATATCTTGTTTAATATACTGCTCAGTTTGGTGGATGGCATGAAGAAATATTAGTGTTTTTTTATCCTTACATAATTCCTTATTATCCTTAAGAAGATGGTAAAAACCGTGGAGAATCCGTTGAGCTTTGGCTATTTCCTGTCTTTCAATAGCTGTGAAGGCATCTTTCAAACGGCCTGCTAGCACCGGCTGTACGCTGTGCAAATTTTCAGTTTGGTGTAACTGCCTCTGCAGAGTTCCTCTTCCTCGCGCATTTCCGTGTTGGTGTTCGAACTCCGCTCCAATTGCGTTAATGAGAGCTACAGCTTTGGATTTATTATCTTCTTCGACTGCCTGCTCAATTGCTTTCATCATTTCTTGAAGCTTGGCTTCTTTCACATCGTCAGGCAAATCGGTAGCATCTAACCTGGCAGCAACTCCTGCAACCATGGCACTAGCTGTTTGAATTTTATCAGCTTCAAGAGCAATCTCGGCTCCCCTCAGAACATTTATCCATGCCCCTATCTCCTCCTCAGTTAGTGGCCTGCCACCACCGGAATTCTCGTCCCTAATCAATTCATAAACATATTCATCAACTCAACAACACAGACGTACGCGTCAATGAATATAAGAACAAAAAGGTCGAAACATATACTAAAATGAAAATATGGATCTACTCGCATACTTGGCAGCCCAAGTGCGCGCGCTGACCGACATTGCCAGCTCTAGCACCAGAAACATCCCAGTTAGAGTTGAAAGATTGGCCATCTTTCTCTTTTGAATGCTTGCTTTGAGTTGATATGCTCAGTTCACCAGGTCTATATATATATGTATTTATAGCTCACAGCTGGTTGAGTGGTTCTGTTGCAGAAAATTCGAGAGGCCTTGCATTGCTTCTCGATCTGTGAATCAAAGCATTGCATGTTTGCCGCTTCTCGCGTGCCTTTGAACGAGTTTCCCACCGGAATTTGCTCTATCGAAATGTAAAGAAAATCAACTATTACTCACTCACCAGACAAAAAAAGTATCCACGTAAAAGTTAGTAGTTACGTACAATTTCTTTCTTAACAAACTAAGTTAATTGCTACTATTTAACAATGTGTACAATAGGCTGTTTTGCATCCATTTAAATATTGCAAATTATCTTAATATACAATGGAAAAATACACACCTGATGGTTTTGAATAATTAATTAAATGGATATGAGAAAATTTATCAAATAAAGCGAGGAATTACTACAGATAGAGTGGGGGGAGTCGTTTTGTTTTGTTTTTTT